>NC_056629.2:37292778-37542778 GCF_002870075.4 Lactuca sativa | reverse complement strand
AATATTCTTTTCGACGATTCCTGCATTTTCTTGCAATATCTATTTCCCAAAAATGAAAAGAGTTCCATGAAATTATAGATACATACAGATGCATACAAAACATTATGAACAAAAAGAAAAAATATGTACCATGCGATCAAAACATAGAAGGCCAAGTATTGCACTGGCACCCATAAACACGATTGTAGTTGTACTTGCACAAAAGCATTGTAGCGACCCTATCGGCTTCTCAATTCCAAACTGTACAAAGAAAGTGTAAAATTATAAATCCCTTTAATAACAACAATGAGACATATAAAAACTTAAATCGTTGTCCATATTATGTTAGTCAGATGGTGTGGATGCATCATCGCCCGGAAGGCAGCGCCGGTTAAATATGGGGATGCAATGTAGTCACTAGTCTGACGTAGGGGTTGCATCGTTAGTGGAATCATTGTCCTCCTATAGAAGTAGAGGATTGGAGGCTGAAAGACAAGGTGAGAAGTCAATTTTATGCTTTGGCGTCCGATTAGGGAAAAGTACAAAAAAGGAAATTAGAAAACAGAGAAGGGTAAAGGGAACCTCGTTTAATCTTTGGAGGAACTAAGTGAGGCACAAAAAAAACTGTGCCACTAAAAATATTTTATAATGGCACAAAAAACAATATGTATGTGCCATTACATTTAATATTATTTGTAGTGTTTGCAGCATGTCTTTCTATTTGTGTATTAGAAGAGAAGACGACCAAATCGCTAGCATCTAGAAGGCTACATAGCAACGATAATCATATAAGAAATAGCCAAATAAAAGTTAAAATAAAATAAAGGAAAAAATGGGGGATTATTTTCAGCAATCTTCGTTTCATTCTTCAACTCAAATTCTAGTTTGACAGTTCAGTTCACACAGGACACACACTTCATAAATAGCCAATCAGTCCCCGCCTGCTGCAGTGTCGTTGTTCGTCGAACGTCGACACCCTCCCCTCCGACACCGCTTACAGCAGCTCCGGCTCTTCCCCTCCGATAGTCCTCTTTTTGTAAGGTCCCAATTGAGTGAATCAAACCAATGATCAAAACAAACAATAACAAGAATGAGTAGAAGAATAAGATAATCAAGCAATACACACGTTCATTCACAAAACGTCTGGTACACCTTGAAGAACACACACACTGACCATAAACTCTATTGATACGTCACTCTGACAGACTCTGACCGTGAACAAGTTCATGGCCGTAAACCCATTTACAGTCGTGAACACCAACTCTTCTGAAAACACACATCAACAAATTACAAACACTTCCAACATGACCAAGACTTATACAGATGATTGCCTAGCCCAAACCACAAATCTATGACCTATCAATCTCCCTCGTGGTTTGTGGCTAGCATAAGCTTGATCTTCTTTTATCATGGGTTCTCTAGCAGCCACACATCCGATCTTTCAAAAGCCCCCATCCAAAGCTTGTTCAGCCGTTGGTTTACCGTAAACCATAAATGGTTCACGGTCAATCTCAAATTGAATCAAAAGAGTAGCGATGTAATTGTGATAGAATGGAGGGACACTCTCATAACTATTCCTACTTGTTTCTGGTCCTTCCATTGCATTTGATGTTCAATTATTGTTGCAACTCTTTCACTTGACACATTGAATTTCCTAAAGTTAAAATCAGCATTTGCAAAACGAGTCTTCAATGTGTCAAGTTCAGCAGTTACAACATCAAAATCCTTTTTAAGATATCTATAGTGAACACACATGTCACTATATTCTGCCTGTAATTTCTTATAGTCATTTGTCTTGGCCTCTTATTGATCTTTTAATGGTTTATGGCCTTTTCTAAGTTGGTATCCCTCATACTTGAGTTCCTCAATCTCTCTACGCATCAAATCGGCCTGTTCACGTAAAAATTTGATAGTTTGAAAACAAGATTCAGAACAAGTGTTTTCACTGACCTCTGGATTTTCAAGCTCTATCGTAGTTTGAACCAAGAATGCAAATTGGAGTGCCATCATTTCCGCCTCCAGATCCATATCAGCTTTCATTCTGCTCTGTCATTGATCTGGGCAAGATGCGCATTTTCAGGTCCCGAGATGTTTAGAGCCTGAATTTGGTCGTCCCAGTCAAATGAATAAGCCACCACTGCAAGATTTGCGGTCTGATTGTTGATGGTGGCTCCCCTGCTGTTACCTACTGGCACCATTGTTCTTTCATTGTTCTCTCTCACCTATCAGGCTTAGGGCAGTCTCTGGCAAAATTGCCAGGTTTATGGCAGTTAAAGCATCGGAGTTTGCTTTATTGAACCTACCTTCTTCTCTGCATTCATTCCCCAATTATTTTTACCTGTCTTTTTGGAGAACTGTTTGGCTCTGAACACCGCCATAGCAATTTGCCATGTTATGTCCATCTCTTCAACATCTACGGGATGAATTTGATCCAAATCAGCAAATGACAGTTGAGGAGGTAGCTCACCAGCCACAAAAGCATCATAACAGTTGACAAGACTGGTTGCAAGGGACAAATTTTCGTCATTTTCTTTGGGATCATGAGTTGGAGCAGGAACTGGAGTAGGTGTCTTGGAAGAAAAAGCAACTTGTGAATAGGATACTGGAGATTGAACACTTTGCATGGATGGAATGTCATAGGATGATGGTTGAGGAGCAACAAATGGTTGAACTTGAGGATTGGTGAAGGATGAGAAAGAATATTTGGATTGAATTCCGAGATTAGTAGAGGAGTATGAGTTAACGTGATTGATCTCTCTTTGCTTGTCATCCAGATCACAAGCTTTAATGATGGCCATGATTTCAGCCAAACTAAGTCGATTAAGATCTTTTGTTTTGTTGATAACAATAACATTCATATCCCACGCCTTTGGGAGAGAGTTAAGCAACTTTTTGTTGATTTCTGATCTTAGCACTGAGATACCGGCTAAACTCATCTCAGTGGTGAGTGTGATAAAACACTGTAGTTGAACTTCCAAAGTTTCTCCAAGAATGTGACTAAACATATTATATTTCTGTCGCAGCATGTCTTGACGACTTTGTTTCATATCCTCATTTCCTTCGTACACTTCTATCAAAGCTTCCCACAGAGCTTTTGCTAATGTGTATTCCCGAAAACCCTGGGGAATTCCTAGAGAAAGAGTCATAGTAAGTGTAGCAAGTGCTTTCTCTTACTGTTCAAATTTGTCAAAATCTTCATCAGTATAATCCTCAACATTCTTATCAATAATTGTTCCATTCTCAAGTGTTGTTGTAATTCTGATAGGCCCTTTTAAGATGCATCTCCAAATTTTGAAATCTTTCATCTTGATATATTTTTCCATCCGATACTTCCATTTTGGGAAACCTTCGGCAGATACCAGACGAGGAATACATGTGGCTGTTCCCATTATAGGATCCAGTTCATGAAGAATTGTTGAGTTTTGTGAATCCATTTTTTTGTTTTTGATTTTTTTTTAATCTTCTTAATTAATGGAAATGTAAAAGAAAATTAAAGATTAAGGCAATAGAAGAGTTTGCGGCCGTAAACTAGATTACGGTTAAGTGGTTTACAATCAATTAATCATTTCTGATCCTTGAAGATTAACTATTTACGGCTTCTGAAGATTAGTTGTTTGTGGCTATTGAAGATCAAGCGATTACGGCTGTGTATGGAGTTTACGGTCATACTCCCTTCAATATCTCTAACCGTAAACTCCCAGAAATGATGAAAACGACAGTTTTTCAAGCAGATTTTAATTCCCTTAGCTGTGAAAACACGATCGAATGTAGAACCAAGCCTTGAAGAATGAAGAAATTGAAGATCCTTTCAACCATAAACACCACTAAAGTTTGTTTCGACACCAGATTTTCTATAATACCAATTGTAAGGTCCCAATTAAGTGAATCAAACCGTTATCAAAACAAACAATAACAAGAATGAGTAGAAGAATAAGATAATCAAGCAATGCACACGTTTATTCACAAAACGTCTGGTACACCTTGAAGAACACACACACTGACCGTAAACTCTATTGTTATGTCACTCTGATAGACTCTGACACATACTATTTATTGGGATTGACTGGCCGTAAACAAGTTCACGACCGTAAACCCGTTTACGGCCGTGAACACCAACTCTGCCAAAAACACACATCAACAAATTACAAACACTTCCAACATGACCAAGACCCTACCAAGACTTATATAGATGATTGCCGAGCCCAAACCACAAATCTATGGCCAATCACTTTCCTTAGCGGCTTAGCCCTTCAATTCATAACAAGTTAGTTATTTATTTTTTATTGTTTATTTGACCTGACTCGTGCCTGTAACTAGTTTTTGATCGGGTTCACTTAAATAGTAAACCACATGGTTTTACGTTCTAAACTCGCCACTAGTGTATGGGATGAAGGTCAAATTCATGTACATGTCAAAACATATGAGATGGTTCCATGTTGTCAGGAGTGGGAAGGTAGGTAATTTGGTACGATCAAACCATAATTTAAATTGTCTCGTCAAATGAGACGTGAGGAGAGAGAATGAATTTGCACGATAATAGGTCAAAACATGGATACCCACAATGTACATGAATACCCACAATGTTTGGATGGGTAGACAAGGAAAACATATGGACTTGTACGGTGAGAGTTTATGTGGAATGGGGATCCGGATGTGTAGGTAGCAAAGACATCTGAAAACACGTACGAAGACGGAAGTAAGTGGGGTGAGGGGAAGAAAGTGAATAATTAATATGGAGGGCTTTGTTGTAATACACTTCGTCCGTTGCATTGACCTAACCTTATGCAAACCAAATGATAGTGCACTTTTCTTAACGTCCCATTAGGGGACATTGTTTGTGATTAGTAATCTTGGTGCTTTCAACCCATAGATTTGGAACCACCACTATAAATTAGCAAATAGAATACGCCTAATAGATTACGGTTACACAAGAATCCATATTATATTAGGGATACAGTATTGTTCGCAAACAAAAGCCGTACTCTTCTAGGTTTTTATTGAGAAAATCAAATAGAATATTGTCATTCGTTACTAACCTGACTTCATTTACATACATAGAATACGATTATCTCAAAAGAAATGAACATCATTAGACCTATTATAAAAACACATTAAAAAAGCAATTTTTCGACAATTAATGACTTTTTTACTGACAAGTAAACATATATTATGATTAGATAATAATAGAGAAATTCATCTATGGCTCAATAAATGGTTAAATATCTCTAATCTTAAAATATTATTTATACACCCTAAATAAACAAACAATTAAATAACATATTTGACAAAAGCATTTTTAATACCTTTTAAAATCATTTTAAATTCTTTAAACTTCATAAGAGTAAATTACAGTTTTGGTCCTTGTGGTTTGGTCAGATTCGCACTTTCAGTCCATCCTTTGAAATTTTAACAAGATGCATATCTGTAGTTTAAAGAAATTACACTGCACATCCTTAGTCCATTTTAAAAGACCATTTTACCCTTACTTCTATATTTTTGTTTTTCTTATATATATATATATATATATATATATATATATATATATATATATATATATATATATATATATATATTATTGTTTTAGTTTTTTATATATTTTTGCTTACATTTTATTTTATTATTTAGATTTTATTTGACATTTTCAAATATATTGTTTAATCTTTTTTTTTATCATTTTGTTCGTTTATATTTTTTGATGTTTTTTTAAATATTTTTTTTTTGTTTTTTGACGTGTTGTTTGAATACATTTTAGTTTTTTTTTGGCATTTCGTTTGTCTATATTTTTTAAAATATATTTTGTAAAAATGTTCGTTAAATGTGAATTTTATTAACATGGATTAGGTATAAAATTATTTTTCTTAATAGGATTAATAGATAGGCTAAGCAAAATTCGAAAATGGGTTCCAAGTTATATAATGGCTAATTGGAAACCATATAAATTAGAAACGAACAAAATTTATAAAATTAAAAAAATGAACTCGAAAACATTAACACTTGTGTTTGAGTTATAGCAATTCTGATTAGCATTTGTCATTCGGAACAAAATATAAAAAAGTTTCTAAAACTAAAAAATTAACTCGAAGCCATTTTAAAAAGCATTACAAAAATAAAAAAACGAAAGATCGAAAAAACATTAAAAAATATATATTCAAACAAAACATCAAAAATTACTTATTAAAAAAAACGTCAAAAAAATGTTAACTAACAAAATATAAAAAACATTAAAAAATATATTCGAATAAAATTTCAAAAAAACATAAATCATAAAACTTAAAACAACTAACATAAAATGTTGCAACAAATATAAAAAAATTAAACACACACACACACACACACATATATATATATATAATAAAAACAAAAATATAAAAGTAAGGGTAAAATAGACTTTTTAAATGGACTGAGGATGTGTAATGCAATTTCTTTAAGCCATGGGGATGCATTTTGTAAAATTTTCAGTGGTTGGAATGAAAATGTGAATATAACCAAACCATAAGTACCAAAACTATAATTTACTCGATTAATAAACAAATATTATAGTACTCTTCAACAGGCCTGACAAGCGTGTCGTGTTCAGGTTGGCGGGTTGGCGGGTCAAATTATACCAACCCGAACACGACTCATTTAACTATACAGGTCACGGGTTGGTCGGTTTGGAATATAAACTCATATATGACCCGTTAACCTACTTATTTATAGGGTTCACAGGTTGGCGGGTTCGTGAGTTAGATTTGGATTTGTGGGGTCAGATTTGTGTTTATTTTCCCGTGGGTTGGATCGCAGCAAATCAATTGCCTACTGCATTTTGTGTTCATCGTTCACGTTTAGGCGTTGACGTCGTTCGATAATGATTCAATCATTCATGTCACCATTCTTCATGAGATCATTCTGTCATTCATAACAGAGGAGAGTGAGAGAGGGCTTATTCGCTTATTCGATTTTGTTTGTGAGATACTAAGATTATTTAGGGCAAACACCAAATGGTCAACAGTATCGGGTATCGTATCCTAGTATAAAGTATAACATGTATAGTGTATAATACTTTATACATTTAAAATATATATATATATATATATATATATATATATATATATATATATATATATATATATATATATATATATAATTTTTTTATTGAAATTCGAAATGGGTTGGTGGGTCAGCCCATATATTTTTTAGAAACCCATATATGACGTGTTTAACAAACGGGTTGATGGGTTGAAAAACTCAACCCAAACTCTTTTATTTCGTGTTGTGTCGTGGGTCGTGTTGAGAATTGTCAAGCCTACCATTCAATTAAACAGTACGACCTCATCTCCCTCATGCACACAATCGATTCTAAAGAATTCACCCTAGCTTTGTCGATTGAGTCAGTTGTACACTGCTCCGACGTTGTCGTTGCTCTCCCCAACTTTGATGTTGTCGTCGATTTCATCCACTTTAACTGCCTCGAGGTTAATTTATTCTCTCAAATTGATTTCATTCCCCAAATGTACTGATTATACAATTCATGCTTGGTTTCTTGGTGTGGCTCCGCCTATTTCGTTCTGAATATACCTCATTAACATGAATTCAATATGTTTCACTTGAAGATATCATATTTAAGAATCTTGTTAAGTCTTATAATGGTCCATAATGGATAAAACAAGTTCAGTATTCGTCTTTCTTCAATGTTATGATCTACTTTATCACATAGTTTCCAAGACCTTCTTTGAATTTAATGTATGAACTCTTACACAACTCAATTATGGGTGTTTTCTTAAGTTGGTTCCATCCGAAGCATCTAGTAGTCTATTCAAAAGTTAAAGTTTTTTCTTTTTTAATTTCATCGTGATGTTCTGATATTGATACCTTCGAATAGTTTATTGATGTTTACCTAAATGTGAACCCATCCAATATGTTATAAATAATGAACTATTTAATAGTTAATGAATCCAAATTAAAATAGTAAATGACTATTAAGAAAAGTTCTATTGGTTCTTTTTAGGACTTAGTTCAAACAGAATTAATCCGTTCGGAACCATGCGTAATCGACATAACACATGGCCGGTTCTTCTATGCATCTACAATCTTCCACAATGGTTATGCATGAAACAAAAATATATCATGATGACTTTGCTAATTTAAGGTCTAAAGCAACCTGGGAACGATATTGATGTGTATTTGGCTCCATTAATTGACGATATGAAGGAATTGTGGAACTTAGGCGTAGAAGTATATGTAACGCCTGTGTTTCCGGACTTGCCATTTTTAGCTATGTAATGGTCTAGGTTAACCTTTGTAACCCGTTTTGAAATAACAAGATTGTATTATTTGAGTATTATGTGTTTTGTGCTTAATTGCTTAATTATGTGGTTTGATTAATTAAGAATAAAAATAAGCGTCAAAATTTAAGTGTAAAATAAACTTGATATCTTTGGTTAATGTTGTAGTAGTTGAAACGAGGTTTCCGAATATATATAGAACGCCCAAATCTGACTTCGTATGAGGAAGTTATGATTTATCGAAGTTTCGGCTTAGCGGTAGGTAGCCTGTTATACTCGATTTGAGATCGAGGGGTTTTTAGCCAAAGCAATCTAAACGAGGATCGAAGGTCTCGTTGTTGGTATCGAAGCGATGAAAAGTTAGGCGAGAACGGACGTCAAACGAAGAAGTTAAGAATTTATAACGAAGTTTTTCTGTCCCAGCTTATTAAAAATAAATAATAAAAATAAATTTAAAATTAGCCGAAGGAGTCTAAACAAAAGTTGTAGAGCGTAGTCTCACCTTCTCGTGGATATAAAGAACGTCGAAAACGGAGTTCGTATGAAGATGATATGAATTTCCAAAGTTTATTAAATAATTTATATTTAAATTTAATCTTTAATTCCGGTATTATCCGAGGACGAGTCATCGAACTCATCCGAAGTACGCCCCGCGTACACCGAGGAATGTCGACACTCGCACTCGAGGACTTCGGATGACGAACCCAGTGACGATTTCGGAGCAGTACGCCCCGCGTACTCCGAGGCTCCAGCCTCCTATAAATAGGATGCGAGGGCAGCCGACTCCTTTGCTATTTTTCTCTCTTCTCTCTACCTTTTTGCATCGATTTGCGTGCCAGAAATACCCCGAAGCCCCGGTATTATTCTCGAGCCCCAAAGCAAGTCCCGAGATCCCGAGAAGTGCGGTTCCCGAGCCGAAGCTCTGCCCGCGAGAAGTTCGATTTTTGTGAAGATCTTCCAGATCTGCTGAGGATTACTACTTCTGCAATTCGTAGTGTTGTCCGATCATCTTCTGATCAAGTGAGTGTATACTACCTTTCATAAACACGATAATAATACAAGTATGGTTCGAGTGTATTAAGTATATTGTTGTTTATAGGTGTGAGTGTGTGGTCACTTTCTTCTAACGCATAATTATGAAGTATTTTATACGAAATACGTGTTATGTGTATATTTTGTGTTATATGTGTGAATGTATATTCACTCTCTTCTATCTCATAGATCTGATTTGTTTTCTATGAAATACGTGTTATGTGTGTGTGCCTCATCTGTTATGTGGAATATGTATTGATCAAAGCATGCTATACAGGTTTTTATCTATGTATAAAAATGTATATTTTTATCTACTAATATGTTGGGTAGAATATGGGTAGATAGTTGGTGTGTAATAAACAGATAAGAGGCCTCGTTGTTGTTTTGATTCAGTCATCTAGCTGAGTTTAGATGACGACCACGGACTTTTCTAGACAGTCTGTGGAACATTAGCAGGTTCGCCACATGTAGGTGTTAATGAACTTGGGTGCTCATTCGCTGTACTCCATCCCCCTCATGGTTGCCTTATTTGACTTATATTGTTGAGGAACCCCTGAAGCATGTGTTGTCGCCCTGATGAAATATTCTTAGACTAGGTCCCTTATGTTAGTTGTCTTAGGGACATAAAGTGAGAATAACGGGAATGGGTAATTGGGTTATTGTTGGTTGGTGGAAATTAAATTTAATTATTTATTGTGGGTTGAAAACCCTATATGCTCACCAGGCTCCCAAGCCTGACCCACTCAGTTTTATTTGTATTACAGGAAGTGGTGCGAGGGCATAAGATGGATGAACCATCAAGTTGTTTTGTTTACAAGTCTGTATATGTGTATATTTGTTGAATGACTTGTAATGTTATCGTTTATGCTTATTGGTCTGTATCGGAACATGACACCCCGAGTTTTGATTATATAAGGAAAATACATTTCTTTTATGAAATGCTTTGGTAAACATTGTTTTATCATGTTTTGTTTTTGGGAACAAATTCCGCAACTCTTTCAAATCAAAAGGATTTACTCTGAAATTATTTTAAAAGCATAAATGAAAATCGGTCTTTTATGGACGAGATTTTGGGGATGTCACAGTTGGTATCAGAGCATTAGTTTAAGCGAACTAGGAATTTGTAGGATTTCTAGACTTAAACTTAGAATGCTAAGTGAAATTTTGAGATGTGTGTCTGTTATATTTTAGACACGAGCACTGGTTTATTTTTAGGAAAGTTGCCTAAAATGCTTTATGTGCTAAATGTTATATGTTGCCATATATGATATTATTTGTTCGGATCAATGGTCTGTTGCCGACCGGATCTAGAAACTTTATGTGTGTAGGATTCTAAGCGTGCGTCTACGATATTAGAACTAGCATGTACACGTTTCGGAGTGATAAGGATGATTCGAATATCTATCGTAAATGAGGATCTAATTTCACCTTATTCGGTGTGTAGATCAAAAATGGCGAGAACAAGAAGTGGAGTTGGAAATGCTGACGAAAACAGGAATCAACCACCAGTGATTGAACAAATACCTGTCGTAGCAGCAACACCTGAGCCAATAACCATGGCTGGTGTGCAAATGATGATTCAGACGATGTTGGATCGTCAGATGGATGAAACTAGACGGTTGCTTCAACAGAATCGTGAAGAACTGTCAATTCGTGTGGAAGAGACCGAATTAAATGAAGGGCACTCAGAAGGTGGAAACTTCAGTGGGTCTGTTGGTCAAGCCAACCCACCGATAGTTAGGCAAGATAACCATGATGGAAGGAATGATGGAATGGGATGCAAGTAAAAGGACTTTCTAACTTGCAAACCATCGACCTTCAATGGAAAGGAGGATCCGATTGGGGTTATGGATTGGATCTTTGAAATGGAGTTAGCCTTCATGACTTGTGGCTGCAGAGGTAAGTTGCAGACTATCTATGCAGTGCGTCAGTTCCGAGGTGGAGCCGTTCGTTAGTGGAACACTCTAGGGAAGACTTTGAGCCCTAATGAGCCACCGCAATTGTCATGGGCAGAGTTCTTGGCGCAGTTCAAGCGCAAGTTCTACTCGGCTCAAAATCTATTGGAATTGGAGAACAAGTTTTTGGCATTGACGAAATGCAGCATGTCAGTTGATGAATACACCAATAACTTCACCGATAAGATGGAGTTTGCCTTGCATATTGTCCCAGTCGAGTTGACAAAGGTGGACCGGTATGCAAAGGGATTCCCATGGGAGTACGAGGTGCCAGTACGTCAGGCACATACTCCAGAGGCAGCTATCTAGGCTACCAAGTCTGTTGAGAACATGATTAAAGGGAGAACCACCGACAAGGTTGAGGTTGGTGAGAAAAGAAAGTTTGAGGGAACATCTGGTTCCGGTAAGAAAGGCAAATTTTCGAAATCTGATTCGAAAAAAGTTTGGAGGAAAAGGAGGCGAAGCGAAGTGGTGTGATAAGTGTAAGAAAAAGCACTTTGGGAAATGTAGCGAGGATGTAACCTGCTACAAGTGTGGTAAGGTTAGACATTTTGCCAATGAATGTACGAACAACAAAAGGATGTGTTTTGGTAGTAATGAAGTGGGGCATATTTTGAAAGACTGTCCGAAGAAGAAGGAGGCAGCTAGGCCCAACATTCCACCAAAGCCGAAGGCGAGAGCCTTCCAGATGACACTTGAGGCTGCGAAAGATGAAGCTGATCTCGCTTCAGGTACCTTTCTCGTAAACGAATTACCTGCTCAAATTTTGTTTCATTCTGGAGCCAACTACTCCTTTATTTCACATGAGTTTGGTAGAAAACTAGCTTTGCCTGTTGATAGACTAGATAATGCTTTATTAGTCGAAGTTGCTAGTGGCAAGTTTGTACCTGTTAGCCATCGTATGAAAAACATCTTAATCGACCTTAATGGGAATAAGTTTCACGAGGAATTATTGCCTATCGAACTTAATGGTTTTGACATCGTGTTGGGAATGGATTGGCTTAGCGCCAATGATGCCGAAATTTTATGCAAGAAGAAGATAGCTAAGGTAAACCCGCCTGGGAAAGATTCGTTTATGGTGTATGGGGACAAACGCAGAGTGAATTCTGGAATCATTTCCCTAATGAAAGCCAGAAAGTGTTTGACCAAGGGATGTACATCATATTTAGCATTCGTGATCGATGCTAAGAAGGAAAAGAAGGTGATGCAGAGTATTCCAGTTGTGTGTGATTATCCGGAAGTATTTCCCGAAGATCTTCCTGGATTACCACCTGATAGACAAGTGGAGTTCAGAATAGACTTGTTACCAGGAACCACGCCAATAGCAAAAGCACCTTATCGATTAGCACCGCCGGAGATGAAGGAGCTGATGATGCAACTTCAGGAGTTATTGGACAAAGGTTTCATTAGACCTAGTTCATCTCCCTGGGGAGCTCCGATGTTATTCGTGAAGAAGAAAGATGGAAGTATGAGAATGTGCATCGATTACAGAGAGCTGAACAAAGCAACAATAAAGAATAGATATCCGTTGCCGAGGATTGATGACCTATTTGATCAATTGCAAGGTTCGAGCTATTTCTCGAAGATCGATCTAAGGTCAGGATATCATCAGCTAAAAGTAAGAGAGCAAGATATCGAGAAGACTGCATTCAGAACTAGATATGGACACTACGAGTTCTTGGTTATGTCGTTTGGACTAACCAATGCTCCAGCAACATTCATGGATTTGATGAATAGGGTTTGTAACCCGTTCCTTGATAAATTTGTGATAGTGTTCATAGACGACATTCTGATTTACTCGAAAAGCCAAGAGGAGCATGGCAGACACTTACAAGAGGTGTTAGAAGTCTTGAAGAAGGAGAAGCTGTATGCAAAGTTCTCTAAGTGTGATTCTTGGATTCATGAAGTCCAATTCTTGGGTCACGTGGTCAACCAAGAAGGGATAATGGTTGATCCAACGAAGATCGAAGCTGTGATGAAGTGGGAACAACCGAAAAGTCCCACGGAGATCCGAAGTTTTTTAGGATTAGCCGGATATTACCGAAAGTTTATCCAAGGTTTTTCTTCGATCGCTACTCCATTGACAGCTTTGACCCACAAAGGAGCTACTTATGCTTGGAGTGATAAGCATAAAGAAGCATTCGAGAAGTTAAAGAAGAAGCTATGCGAGGCACCGATACTTTCTCTACCCGATGGAGTTGAAGACTTCGCTGTTTATAGCGATGCGTCTGGTGTTGGATTGGGTTGTGTTTTGACCCAAAGAGAAAAGGTGATAGCATATGCGTCTCGGCAGCTGAAGGAGCATGAAAAGAATTACCCGACTCATGATTTGGAGTTGGCAGCGGTAGTTTTCGCTTTGAAAATATGGAGGCATTACCTCTATGGCACGAAGTGCAAACTTTTCACTAATCATAAGAGTCTCCAATATCTCTTTAATCAGAAAGAATTGAATATGAGGCAACGACGCTGGCTGGAGTTACTCAAGGACTACGACTGTGAGATACTTTACCATCCCGGTAAAGCTAATGTTGTTGCTGATGCTCTCAGTTGGAAAGTCAATCTTGAAAGGAAAAGGCCAAGAGCATTGAGAATTGAAGTTGTCTCGACCATTGTGGAAAGTATAAAGAAAGCTCAAGAGGAAGCTTCTGAGAAAAATGACCGAATGGAGGAACGTTTGAGTAAAACATTGGTGTTTGGTACAAACGGTCATGGACTGAAGGTATTCGAAGATCGTATTTGGGTACCTAAGTCAGGAGGAATTAGGGATCTTCTGATGGAAGAAGCTCACAAAACCATGTACTCAATTCATCCTGGTAGCACTAAAATGTATAGGGACCTGAAACCCTACTACTGGTGGCCAACGATGAAGCTTGATGTTGCAAAGTATGTGGCCGAGTGTGACTTGTGCGAGAGTCAAGACACAACATCAGAAACTGTACGGGAGTTTAGAACCATTGCCTGTGCCTATGGGTAAGTGGGAAGACATTGCTATGGATTTTGTCACTAAACTGCCCAGAATAAAGAATGGTCACGACATGATTTGGGTGGTCGTTTATCGATTCACTAAGAGTGCGCATTTCATAGTAGCCAAGGAGAAATGGTCTATGGAAAAGCTTACGAATTCTTATGTGAAGGAAATTGTGAGGCTTCACGGTGTTCTGTTAACGATTGTATCGGATCGTGATATCCGTTTCACCTCAAGGTTTTGGAAAAGTCTACAAGAGGAAATGGGTACCAAGTTATGTTTAAGCACAGCTTACCATCCGCAGACTGATGGTCAGAGTGAAAGAACAATACAAACACTTGAAGATATGCTGAGAGCATGTACCTTGGAATTCCTAGGTAATTGGGATGAACATTTACCATTGGTAGAATTTTCCTACAATAATAGTTTTCACTCGAGCATTAAGATGGCACCTTATCAAGCTTTGTATGGACATAAGTGTCGTACGCCGTCTTGTTGGCTTGAGGCTGGGGAAAAGCAGTTTATGGGACCAGAGATGGTTCATCAAACTGCTGAAAAGTTGAAAATAATTAGGGAAAGAATGTTAGCAGCTCAAGATCGTCAAAAGAGCTATACTGACAAGAAGCGAAAATCGATGACTTTTGAGGTTGGAGATTCGGTTTTGCTTAAAGTCTCACCGTGGAAGGGACTTATAAGATTTGGTAAAAGGGGAAAGTTGAGTCCAAGGTTTATTGGACCGTTTAAAGTTCTTCAGAGGGTTGGGAACCAAGCTTACAAGCTCGAATTACCCGAAGAATTGAATGGAATTCACAACACTTTTCATGTGTGTTATTTGAGGAAGTTCACGGGAGAAGTTCCCGATATAATTCCAATTTCTGAATTGAGAATTGATGAGAACAAAAGGTTGATTGAAGAACCAGAGGCAATTGTTGACTGAAAGACTAAGAAGTTGCGACGCAAAATGGTTGGGTTAGTGCTTGTCCGATGGAAACACATGAATGGGCCGAATCTCACCTGGGAGACGGAGAGTGACATGTTGAGTCGCTATCCGCATTTGTTTGTTGATGTGTGATTCCAGGGACGGAATCATTCTAAGGTGGAGAGAATTGTAACGCCTGTGTTTCCGGGCTTGCCATTTTTAGCAATGTAATGTTCTAGGTTAACCTTTGTAACCCGTTTTGAAATAACAAGATTGTATTATTTGAGTATTATGTGTTTTGTGCTTAATTGCTTAATTATGTGGTTTGATTAATTAAGAATAAAAATAAGCGTCAAAATTTAAGTGTAAAATAAACTTGATATCTTTGGTTAATGTTGTAGTAGTTGAAACGAGGTTTCCGAATATATATAAAACGCCCAAATCTGACTTCGTATGAGGAAGTTATGATTTATCGAAGTTTCGGCTTAGCGGTAGGCAGCCTGTTATACTCGATTTGAGATCGAGGGGTTTTTAGCCAAAGCAATCTAAACGAGGATCGAAGGTCTCGTTGTTGGTATCGAAGCGATGAAAAGTTAGGCGAGAACGGACGTCAAACGAAGAAGTTAAGAATTTATAACGAAGTTTTTCTGTCCCAGCCTATTAAAAATAAATAATAAAAATAAATTTAAAATTAGCCGAAGGAGTCTAAACAAAAGTTGTAGAGCGTAGTCTCACCTTCTCGTGGATATAAAGAACGTCGAAAACGGAGTTCGTATGAAGATGATATGAATTTCCAAAGTTTATTAAATAATTTATATTTAAATTTAATCTTTAATTCCGGTATTATCCGAGGACGAGTCATCGAACTCATCCGAAGTACGCCCCGCGTACACCGAGGAATGTCGACACTCGCACTCGAGGACTTCGGATGACGAACGCAGTGACGATTTCGGAGCAGTACGCCCCGCGTACTGCAGTACGCCCCGCGTACTCCGAGGCTCCAGCCTCCTATAAATAGGATGCGAGGGCAGCCGACTCCTTTGCTATTTTTCTCTCTTCTCTCTACCTTTTTGCATCGATTTGCGTGCCAGAAATACCCCGAAGCCCCGGTATTATTCTCGAGCCCCAAAGCAAGTCCCGAGATCCCGAGAAGTGCGGTTCCCGAGCCGAAGCTCTGCCCGCGAGAAGTTCGATTTTTGTGAAGATCTTCCAGATCTGCTGAGGATTACTACTTCTGCAATTCGTAGTGTTGTCCGATCATCTTCTGATCAAGTGAGTGTATACTACCTTTCATAAACACGATAATAATACAAGTATGGTTCGAGTGTATTAAGTATATTGTTGTTTATAGGTGTGAGTGTGTGGTCACTTTCTTCTAACGCATAATTATGAAGTATTTTATACGAAATACGTGTTATGTGTATATTTTGTGTTATATGTGTGAATGTATATTCACTCTCTTCTATCTCATAGATCTGATTTGTTTTCTATGAAATACGTGTTATGTGTGTGTGCCTCATCTGTTATGTGGAATATGTATTGATCAAAGCATGCTATACAGGTTCTTATCTATGTATAAAAATGTATATTTTTATCTACTAATATGTTGGGTAGAACATGGGTAGATAGTTGGTGTGTAATAAACAGATAAGAGGCCTCGTTGTTGTTTTGATTCAGTCATCTAGCTGAGTTTAGATGACGACCACGGACTTTTCTAGACAGTCTGTGGAACATTAGCAGGTTCGCCACATGTAGGTGTTAATGAACTTGGGTGCTCATTCGCTGTACTCCATCCCCCTCATGGTTGCCTTATTTGACTTATATTGTTGAGGAACCCCTGAAGCATGTGTTGTCGCCCCGATGAAATATTCTTAGACTAGGTCCCTTATGTTAGTTGTCTTAGGGACATAAAGTGAGAATAACGGGAATGGGTAATTGGGTTATTGTTGGTTGGTGGAAATTAAATTTAATTATTTATTGTGGGTTGAAAACCCTATATGCTCACCAGGCTCCCAAGCCTGACCCACTCAGTTTTATTTGTATTACAGGAAGTGGTGCGAGGGCATAAGATGGATGAACCATCAAGTTGTTTTGTTTACAAGTCTGTATATGTGTATATTTGTTGAATGACTTGTAATGTTATCGTTTATGCTTATTGGTCTGTATCGGAACATGACACCCCGAGTTTTGATTATATAAGGAAAATACATTTCTTTTATGAAATGCTTTGGTAAACATTGTTTTATCATGTTTTGTTTTTGGGAACAAATTCCGCAACTCTTTCAAATCAAAAGGATTTACTCTGAAATTATTTTAAAAGCATAAATGAAAATCGGTCTTTTCTGGCCGACATTTTGGGGATGTCACAGTATATGATGCCTACATGAAGGAAATTTTCCAACTCAGAGTGATGATTTAGTGCACCATAAATGATTTTCCAGCGTAAGGGACCTTGTCAGGATATACTACAAAATAAGGAACGGAATTTCCTATTTGTGAATATGAACCATGCTCGTTATGGTTAACAAACTGTAAGAAGAATGTATTCATGGGTCATAGAAGGTCACTTCCTGTAAAACATGTGTATCATACACAAAAACATTTGTTCAATTGTAAAATTGAAGACAAAGTGACAAGACCAGCAATGAAGGAGAAGGTGTATTATCAAGAGTTAATAACTTGAACATTGTGTTTGGAAAGTGTTGTAAAAATCCTCCAAAAAAATATATGGAAGAAGAGGTCTATATTTTGGGAGTTGCCATATTGGAAGCACTTGGAAGTTCGACACTGTTTTGATCTGATGCATATTGGGAAATTTTTTTCTAAAAGTTTGATAGGGTTTTTGTTGAATATTCCTCGGAAAAAGAAGGATGGTATCAAAGTTCGAGAAGATATGGTCGAAATAGGAATTCGACCGGAACTTGCACCTGTTAAGAATGAACAAAAGCGTATGTATCTACCACCAACTTGTTATACCATGTCTAAAACCGACAACACCAAATTTTGTAAATGTTTGCATGGGGTGAAAGTCCCATCTGACTATTCTGATAACATTAAGAAGTTGGTGTCGATGAAAGACTTGGCATTGTGTCAAATCCCAAAATTTATGTCATAGACCGTGAACGATCAAGTTCACAATAAATCTCTTGGTAAATTGACTCCTTGAGTTTTACTGCATCTTATGTAAAATAAATGAGTTCATGTTAACTATTATATGATATCAGATGGTATATTACTTCCAAATGTGTAAGCTGACAAACGAATCAAACAGCTCAAACTGCAATCATAGTTAATGCGTCTGAAAAACTGAAATTTTGTACTAAGTAGTTATGAGCAAAACAAGCACTCTAGTCTCGTAGTACATGTTTCTTTGTTTCCAAAAATATAAACGTCCAAAACAGAGTCCGTATGCAAAAGATATGACCATGTTAAGAATCGAAACCAATATAATATTGTTTTTCTTAAAACTGTCAAAATCGTTTCTATCAGTTGAGGGACTTGCACACCTCAGATGGAAATTCCGAGAACATTTTTCCACTCAGGTCATAATTTATTATTTAATTTCATACTTGATATATTTTTAGTAAAAAAATATTATGAAATACATAAACTCAAAAGTTTTTGGATTAATTAAACGCGATTCACGGAATTCTATAACTCAAAAAATTAATCAGTTTAAAATTTGAAATTATTGAACTAAACTCTATCATTCACCATTTTCAGGAATATATTTAAAATTGGGATCGATAACACACAAATCGTGAAAAACTGTTTTCTAAAATTTTAAATACCGCAAGGGTGACACCCATTTTGGTATCATAAGTCATATACCTTGACACAATTATTCAACCATATGTTCTTGGATATTCTTTTTACATAATTTTTATCCCTTTCTCTACCATCTAATTTTCAAAAATACACACAATTAAATGACCAATTAAATTAATATATCAATACATACACATAATACATAAAGAAATTCATTATTTGCAAATTTCACACAAAATACACATATTGTACCCAAATGACAGCTATTAATTCTTGCACATCTAAAATTACACACAAAGGAAAGAAAGCATCTCTGAAGCTTGCTTGCACTCTTCCTTCAACCAATACCACACTCAAAAACAACTCTACAACGATAAAAAAAAAAAACAACCGATCACAAATGCTTGATTCACAAACAACCAATAACAATTTAAATCTTCAACTGGAAACCTTTATTTTCTGCCTGCATCTTTGTTTCCAGTCAAGAACATTCTTGTTCTTATTCTCGTGTTTACCTGCAAACAAAAAGAACCACAGCTTCCAGTTCATTCTTCCTTCGTTCTTCTCTTCCTTCTTCTTCCTCGTGGCAGCCTCCCTCGTTTTTTTTTTTTTTTTTTTTTTTTCAATCAATAATCAAACCCAAACACCCATCGATTTCTGTCAAAACAAAAAAAAAAAAAAAAAAAACGAAGAAGAAAAGAAAACGAAGGCAAACCGTTTGAGCAGCCCACGCTGCACCCACCGAGACCACCAGAAGCACCGCTGCATCTGTTCTCCTTTTCCCTCCCTTCACAACCTCTTAGCCACACCACACCCTCGATCCAAAAACCACTGAACCGCTTTCCCTTTAGCCTCTCGCTATCTGACAGAAATAGCGCAGCCTCCCTGCTCTTCCCTCCGTCTCTTCGGCCCCGCCAACCCCCGGAGACGTTCCCTTCGCGATCAATCGAAAAAAAATTTCGCATTAGCCGCCTGCGAGCTTCTTCTTCCTTCGGGCTTCTTCGTCACCTCCGACGAGCAAGGACCCAGATGCAGAGTCATCGCCTGCGTGTTTCCTTCTTCTGATTTCGTTCCCGTATTTCTTCTTCTTTGCTCGCCAGATGGACCACCGGAGGCGTTCGTTTTGTCTTGCCTTCGATCAGTTCTTTTCCTTTGCCCGATCAACGAATGGGCGACTGACATCGTCATCCCTCCAATCGCCTTCGTTCATCAGTTTCATTCAATTATCCCTCTAATCGTCCAAACAAGGAAACTGGGGCATCAAAGCCCTAATTTCATTTAGCTTTGTGAAATGACCAAACTAACCTCATTAAATCATTTATTCAAAATCAGTCCCAACCCCAAACATTGAACCCATTTATTCAAAATAGCCCCTCCCATGGAGATTTCTTAACAAAATGAATCCAATTCCCAAACTTAATTTCCATTTAAACCATTTCAGCCCCTCCCTTGATTTATTTTAACCAAAGTAGTCATATTTTGGTTAATTAAAATATTCAACAGCTCCCAATAGTTTAAATACGTTACGAAACGGTGCCCGAAATATTTCAAAGTTCAAGAGACGTGACTTTACGGTTTCTCACGTCAATCTTCCCAAAAATAAACAAACTCCGAACAACTCGAACTCACACTTCAAGGGCGAGCGTTACGGCCTTTTTTTATTAATTTTAATTATCTCGGGGGGTAGGGGTGGGGGTGGGATACATGTGCCTATATAGTTCGTTTATACAAACAAATTATCCTTTTATCCGAAAATACAACCAGTCTAGTTTATAAAAATATTATTTTAAAATGTAACCTATTGTTACAAATAAACTAGTAAAAACTTTCCGTATACGTATTATGGTTATTTTATCATTAAATAACTAGTCTACACAACAAATTCTACACGATACAAAAATATATAATTTTTATGTGACATTGTATATTATAACAAACACGTTATAAAACTTTGTAGTATTCCAAGGATTCAATCTATTACTATTCATGTATATTTACATGTTTAAATACATAAAGTTTATATATGTACATATGTTCATTTCTTTGAAACATATATCTTTATGAAAGTGAGTACATTACATTTTTACATGCATACCAAGCATACTCAGCTTTTATAAACTTTATACAATAAAATTCATTATGCATAGTGACTTAACCACAATTGTGTTAGGGTTGAGAACTATTCACATACTTTAGTTAAGGACTTTTCAGTGAGACTATATTCATTAGCTGAGTCTAAACACTTAGCATACCCACACTACTATAACTGTTAATCTTCTGAGTGAGATACATATGTGTAGATCTATAAAGGGTTGACATCCCCACCTACGGTTGCTAGCTACAACCTCGAACGATCAATCGAAGTGGGTGATAAGTGTCTATAATTGTTACTACAACGTCCAATGAAGCGTTGTAAGGGGGTACATTCAGTTACATAGCTCGGTTATAGAAATTACTTTAAACACTAATTGGAATCTCTCTCTCTCTCACAAACACTACAAACCATGTGCTTGGTTTCTTTCAAAACTATTTTACGTATGAATTTACTTATGCAACAGTACAATATGGTTTTCAAGTATATTCAAGGATTCTTTACAAACGTAGTTTTAAGTATGGATTTATTTATACAAAGATACATTTTGGCTTTTAAAGACTCTTCACAAACATAGTTGTAACTCTTGTTATACTTACAAATAAAATATTTTTTATACTTTTTAAAAGTATTACTACTATTAGCAGAAAATTCATAACTTTTACTAACCTTGTGTTAACCCTCAAAACTACATGTTTGCTCAGGAACTCACTAAAAAGACATTCAAGACAGATTGGACTATAGGTGACCTAGTTTATTTCATGTATTATTATATGCCTATCTATTAAGGAAACTTATTTACTATTATTATTTGTAAAAACCTTGTATTCAAACATCAAGATGGAACACGAATGCTATTTTGTTTATTGTTGTACTGGTGTTATATACTCAGTTTACTTATGATCCATGAACTTAGTCGCATAGCCCGGCGTGTTCCGCCGCCTCGGCCAGGGGTGAGACAGATTGGTATCAGAGCTAAATTGGCTATAGAGAACTCGTATCCTCGAAAGGGGAATACAACTATAGCAACTAGCTTCTAAACAAAAGTATTATTATTATTAATTACACTAATTTTTGGCTACTTACGGTATGGGAATTCTGGTTTGAAGGACTGCATAGGGTTGTTGGATTTTAGAATGGCTTAATTGCTAAAATGCTCCTGCCCTTCGTTGTTTCCTGTGTGGCCCTCATCTGTGCTTGGTAGTCTCGGAGTACAAAATAAACACCAATAATACTGCAAACCTCACCAACAATAATTTATAAGAATTATATATATATATATATATATATATATATATATATATATATATATATATATATATATATATATACTCTTACCTGCAATGAGAACACTTAATAAAAATCTAACATACCATCAACTAAAACTACCAACTCAACCCTTTAGGTCAAACGTGTAACACCTTAAATTTTCAAACAAAATTTTCATTTTTAGATCACATAAAACTCAATACCACATTTTCTCAACAACCAGAATGTATCCAATATCAAAACACATATCAACAAAACAACTGATAATATCCCACAATCCTCAACAAAATCTCGAACAAGTGTGTATAATCAAGCTGGCGCCTTCCCGGGATCCTGAGAAGTACCTGAAACATATATAACACAACACGGTAAGCACAAAGCTTAGTAAGTTCCCCAAAATACCACACACGATAGTTAGCTTCTCATGGATATATCTTGATAAGGACCCTCCGGTCATGTGTCTTAATGAAGACCCTCCGATTTCATAACTCGGGTTGGACCCTCCAGTCCTAACCAATAAAGCACAACATAATATACAACATAAATCACAGAGACTAATGCATGATATCATATACTTGATATAAGCACATAATACCATCCGGTCGCACACTATTACCACTCAGGTAGGTAGAGTGAGAAGACTCACCTCGTAAGTAAGCAAGTAGATCTCGTATATGCGGGCTTAGCCCGCTTGGTCACCGGATGCGACTATACTGGTCTCTTGTCTCTACCCTGAGACTCCTCCTCCTCTATAGTATGAAACTCTAGCTTAATCTCCCTCCTCCTAGCATTGGTCTATAGCTCAGCCAATGTATGGTACAAAGACTTCGCCACGAACTCCCGAATATCCCGCCTCAGTATGCTCAAGTATCAGCTCACACGTGCCTGCTCAGTGGACACATGCTTAGGGCAGAACAATGCCCCCTCATGAAAAATCCTCGTAATCTTTGTCACTAACTCTGTCTTCTACTTGAGAGATAGAAACTCATGTGCCAAATGTTCCCTTTCCACCTGGGGAACATACTCATATCTTAATAACTTGCTGAACCTCTCCCAAGTCACTGCAACAAGATCTACAGGGGTAAAATCAGTCGTCACAAACTTCCACCAGTCCTTCGCTCCCAAGTGAAGCTGGTTCAGCGCGAACCGGACTCTCAAGTGCTCTGGACATGAACAAGTATAGAAACATCCCTCAATGTTGGAGATCCATCTCATGGAAACGATCGGATCATGCGTCCCATCAAACTCTGCTAAACTCACGGAACAACAATGAGTCACCTCCCTGTGGCCTCGCAGTAGCTAGAGTTGTGGTGACTGCAGTAGCAGTAGCCTCAGTGAATAAGTATGGTCTTAATAGACCCGAACATCTCTGGTATGGCCTCTCTGATAGTTGCGACCACCTCTTCATGAATGATCATGCAGATCACCTTGTCATTGGTATCACTTCTCCCAGGGTTGTTACGGGTAATCACCATAGTGTGTTTGAAATGCAAACACAAAATCATCAGAGACTAGCTTAAAGACTCACACTCGATTACCCACCCATACATGCTCCTTAGCATCCTAAGGTTCATACTTAGGTTGCATACAGATCCAATGTTTTCAATAGTATGGGCCCAATACTACCTTCCACACCAACTTGTAGTTGTCCCAACTCCTCCTCCTAGGATCCTAATTCACAATACACTATCCCTCATGGATATCAAACTGCTCTCTCGATAGATTCCTCATTTCTCATCTTAGTATCTCTCCTAGATTACTCCAAACTCTCTCTAAAAGATTCCTGGTATGATTCTCTCTACTAAGTAGACACACAGAGCATATAGCATTTAAGATAAATCGATAACATACCCTAGGCTAAAAGATTCCTCCTATGATTCTCTCTACTAAGTAGACACACAGAGCATATAGCATATAAGATAAATCGATAACATACCCTAGGCTAAGGCATCCTGAATAAGGCGTCTCTAGCCCTAATTTCTGAAATACCTAGCCTATACTCTAGCATGCAGTTCTGATATCTCATAAAGTATCTCATAATATAAACAAGTAATGGTATTTTGGGAAATCACCGTTCGGGCTCTGGCTGATTGTACACACTGCTCTGTCTCGTTTTCTCTTTTAAACTCTTACTTGCTTTAGAAAAATCATTTCTTTTTGGAAAAAATTTCTCAAACAAAATTTTCATTTTTAAATCACATAAAACTCAATATCAAATTTTCTCAATAACCACAATGTGTCCAATATCAAAACACATATCAACAAAACAACTGATAATATCCCAGAATCCTCAACAAAATCTCGAACAAGTGTGTACAATCAAGCCGAAACCTTCCTGCGATCCTGAGAAGTACCTGAAACACATATCACACAACACGGTAAGAACGAAGCTTAGTGAGTTCCTCAAAATACCACACACAATAGTTAGCATCTCATGGCTATATCTCAATAAGGACCCTTCAGTCATGTGTCTCAGTGAAGACCATTCGGTCTCATAACTCGTGTTGGACCCTCCGGTCCTAACCACTAAAGCACAAGATAATATACAACATAAATCATAGAGACTAATGCATGATATCACATACTCAATATAAGCACATAAGACCCTCTGATCGCACAGTATTACCACTCAGATAAGTATAGTGAGAAGACTCACCTCGTAAGTAAGCAAGTAGATCTAGTACCCCACGAACAGTCTAGACTCCGCCTACATAATATATTCGTTTCTAATTAGCAACTTGTAATAACCATTCTGAGATGTTAAGCTAATTTCTCCACTATATATCAAAAAGGGTCAAAGGACCATTTTACCCCTCCATGGTCTCAAAAGTCCACAATTGACCAAACCCTAATAGTCAACGGAAGTCAACCCTCGAGTCAACAGTCTTTGTTGACCCAACTCGTCGAGTGCACCTATGCGGCTCATCGAGTTCCTCTTGTTCTCAAAAAAATTGGGAAAACTCTAACTGAACTCGTCGAGTTTTAGCGCGTCCAATCTATCCTGGAAAACCCTAGCTGACACGTCGAGTTGGCTCATGCACTCACCGAGTCCCTCTAGACCAATTCTCATTTAGAAGATTTTAAGTAGAAATAATGTCCCAAACTCTAGATCTATCCTCCCAAGGATGAAACACCACGTAAAGCTGCAAGCTTTATGTCCATGCATGGCATCTAGGCCTCGAAACGCAAAAACAAGCTTTATATAGGGTTTAATGCATACATAACTTGCCACCAGCTTGCTAAAGGTTGGACCTTTGGGCTCAAGGGACTACATGTGACAACCCAAAGTTTATTCCGTTACATCACCCCGTTACCGTTAACGGAATATTCCATTTTATAAAAGTTCCGTTAATTACAGGTTGCCAAATAAATAAATGTTTTATTTATTTATATTTTTATGTCATTATAGTCGTAATAAAGTAAATAAAAGCACTTAAATTATATTTCCATATTAATTTGGAAAAAGGTTAAATTTTATTACGACCACTAAATCGGGTGCGACCAAAAGCCCCGTTTAACGACAGTATTGGGTAGTTTCCCATTGAGCCTAAACTCCAGCCACTATATAAGGGGGAATCGACTTCATTCCACCACTTTTCACCCTCTCTCTATACACTCTCTCATAAAAGTCCGGTTTCGCCTAAAATCCGCAACCAAACGCCTCCAAATCGTAAGTTCTTGTACCCTAACTTGTTCAAAACATTATTAGCTGTGACTTTACCCCAAAAATCGACCCTAGAAGCTGTTAGAATGGAGTTTATGGCCAAAATGACCCAAAATTGTCCCTTTGAGCCTAGGAACCAATTAAGGATTTAGCCTAGGAGTGTTTGAAGCCTAAAACAACAACTTTTGGGACTTAAAAGAGGGTTTACGGCCCAAGCACATGCTTAGGCCGTAAACACCCTCTAAACTTGTTAAATCAAGTCCAAAACACTCCCAAACCACCATTAGGCTTAATACATAAATTAGGGGCTTGCTATTTTGGGTTTAGAACAATTAAACACAAAGAAATGAGGGGTAAAAAGGAGTTTACGACCCAAGCACATGCTTAGGCCGTAAACACCCCCAAACCATGTCAAATGATAGCTTATGTCCCCTAAATGGCCTTATACCTTCACTAGAACATGTTGGGGTTGAAACAAGGGCTTAAAATCAAAGTTTAAAGGGGTGCATGAGAGTTCACGGCCAATCCAAGAGCTTACGGCCGTAAACTCCCAAGGAGTGGTCATTTGGACCATAAACTCCAAGGGAGTGCACTCTTGGAACCCCAAACACCCCTATAGCCTTAAATAATTACTAGGATTGAAATAAGGGCCTTAAACTTCCATAAAATCAAGAGGGTAGGAGTTCACGGCCGTGAACTCCCATAGGGGTGGTTCATGGGCCGTAAACTCCCATATGGTCCCTTTAAACCCCTTAAATCCACTCATACAATTTAGATTTGGACCTAGCAAAATTCCACCATCAAGATAAAGCCTTTAAACATCCTAGAACCCTCCTCACCATGAGTTTACGGCCGTAAACTCAAGGGGAGTTGTCCCAGGGCCATAAACACCATATGGAGATTTTACTCTTGGAGAGTAAACTCCATCCGTAAGCCATTCAAGTCCTTAAAAGTTACCCGGGACACCCCAAACACTTAACCAAAGTGTTTTCCGCTCCTTAACGTGCGTATACTTGTTTAATTAGTATTAAATGTACTAATTGTATGTGAACATATGTTATCATATGTTAAATAGGTCACTAAGTGTGTTCAAGTCCTTACTTGACACCAAGCACCTAACCGGCACCTTCGTCGGATCCACTTACACCAGGTGACTTCATACCCCTGAATGAACTTTTAAATGTTTTTACATGATTTATAGGGGGAATACAAGTTAAACATGCCAGTTATCATATCAATCACATGTGATTGATAACCCGCATGCATAAGGATTTACCACACTGTAAACTGTTTTACCGAGTAGGATACTATAAAAGGTTTCTGAAATGTTTTCACTCGTTCAAAACTCTTACTGATTCTGTTTTGTCAAAGTTCATTTTAAACTGGTTTACGAAAGGTTTCCAAAGGATTTCTAAAGGTTTTCAAACTTATTTTACCAACAAATACCAGGTTGTGAATTCCTTAAGTATAAAGGTTTTTCCAAGGTTTTTCATCAAAATTCTCTTTCATGTCGTATACTTTTACTTTTACTTGTTAGATACCGCTGCTTCGCTTTTACCTAGTTTAAACTCCTACTCGAGAACGCTTCCACTTCGTGATACACTTATATTTGGTAACGCTTATGCTTCACGATTCGATTATTCCACACTGTACGCTTATACTTCACGACTCGGATATTCCACACTGTACGCTTCTACGTCATGATTCGGTTATACCACACTGTACACTCATACTTCACAATTTGGTTATTCCACGTTGTACACTTATACTTCACAAGTCGGTTATTCCACACTGTACACTTATACTTCACGATTCGGTTATTCCACACGATTTGGTTATACTTCACGATATGCTTCCACTTATTACACACTCAAACGTAGTTAGATGTATACTTGTGCTTGTATAGATACATATAAATAATGGTTGAAGGACTTAGGAAGGCTTGTCCGCCCTATTTCCTTTTCTTCATTGAGATGTGGTCTGGTGGGATCGGATGTCCGTTCGAAGGTCGTTTGATTCATTAGTTATATATTATGTATACGAACATAGATGTATAGGTTTACTCTAGTCAGTTCAGTTATGAGTCTCTACCTCTAGTTCAACACTTATATTGGAACCCACTACCCACTATTTGGGATGCATCTTCGGGACACGGCCTTCTCCGTCGTCTAGTTGGTAACCAGAGTCTCCTGTAGGGAGAGCAAACATTGTGTGTATAGATCTATACGGGATTGACACCCCCGCACCCTGACTGCTAGTTATAGTCCACAGCCTACCAAGCCAAGGGGTGACAAATGTCACATTTATAGACGCTTGCAGGGCGTCAGGTACTCTAGTGTCGGTTAGTATGGTTACGAGTATCCCAGGTTACCTTATAATTCATGGCCTTAAGATAACGGTATTTCACACTGTATTTTACACTGTACTTTACACTGTATGCTGAAAACCCACTCTCAGAGTCACACTGTTTTTAGACCTTGCTAGCTGTATCTTTCATTTGATACTGTCTGGGGTCTGTATTCCTTGTTTTAGACCTTGCTAGTTGTACCTTTCATTTGATACTGTCTGGGGTCTGTATTCCTTGTTTTAGACCTTGCTAGTTGTATCTTTCATTTGATATTGTCTGGGGTCTGTAGTTTCTGTTTTTAGACCTTGCTAGCCGTACCTTTCATTTGGTACCGTCTGGGGTCTGTGCCTCTCTTTGTTAGACTGAACCAGGCGTGTCGTTTGTTCGATACTCTCCTGGAGTCTATGATTCCGTTGCCTTAGTCAGCGGTCTTCACTGCTGAGGCATATGTTATTTCCCTGATTTCTCTTGCTTTCTTAAATAATCAAATTTTATATTTTGATAATGATAGCGATTAAGGGAAAACTACCTTTTTACCACATAACTCCGTCCAGTCTTGGTAGAAGACTGCTTTTATTAAAGAAAATATAGGATTTTCTGGAAAAGACACTAATGTAATGGATACTCTAAAACTACAACTTTTATTAAGTTATTTGGATAAAATGCCACTAAATACTTATGAACTCACCAACATTTGTAAAAATGCTGATACTCGCTTTTCAAATAACTTGTATTCTCAGGTCAGCATTAGACAGGTACATCTCCGGAGCTGTTGATGAAGATAGCTTAGTACCATGTTGTACTTATTATATTTATTTGTATTACTTTGATGTATGGTAATGTAAACCATGTAAAAATATTACTATTAATGCAATGTTTTGTTGTACTTTGATTACTATAATGCATGTGTTGTGATACTTGACATGACGTCATCCACCCCAGAATGTTTCCGCCGTTCCGGTTTTGGGGTGTGACACTACATATGGTCCAGATCTGAAGTCTCAACTCCATGGCAAGCTCACAACACTCTAGAACTCAAAGAAGGATGGGAAAAGGCCATAAACTCCCTAGAAACAAGATCTAACCAACGAACGACCAAGGTGATAACTTTTTACCTTCAAACGGAAGCTATGAATGAATGAACACTGGATCCAAGAGCTCCCTTTCGTCCCGAGACTTTTTCTCCTCAATGTTCCTTCAAAATGCACTAAAATATGAAGTATTAGCCTCTCTTTCTCTCACACAAGGATATAGCTCGATTAGGGTTTCTCTCAAAGTGTTAAGATGATAAGGGAGGCAGAAATGAAGGCTTAAGGTCCTTTAAATAGCACACAAACCTTGAAATTTATGGTTTTCTCACTCAGCACCTACTCGTCGAGTTGGGGTCCTCCAACTCTTCGAGTAGACTCTAAAAATAATGCGACCATTAACTCCTCAACTCAGCAAGTTGGTGTATCTAACTCTTCGAGTTGCTAAATATAATACCTGGGAGTCAGGATGTTACAATTCTCCCCCACTAGAATCAGACTTCGACCTCGAAGTCATCCTCTAGAAATAACTCTGGGTACTTCTCTTGCATCTCGGTCTTCGGCTCCCAAGTCCACTCGGATCCCTTCCGATGTTGCCACTGGACCTGAACCAGGGGCACCTCTTTATTCCTCAAGACCTCCACCTTCCTATCCAAGATCGCTATCAGTTTCTCAATGTAATTCAGGCGTTCATCAACCTGAATGTCCTCTAAAAAAACCACTGTCCTCTCATCGGCTACACACTTCCTTAACTGGGATACGTGGAAGGTGTTATGAATCTGGCTTAACTCTGCAGGCAACTACAAACGATAAGCTACCTTACCCACTCGAGCGATCACTTTGAAAGGACCAATATATCTAGGGCCCAACTTACCCCGCTTCCTGAATCGGATTACTCCTTTCCATGGGGATACCTTCAGAAGGAAAAAATCTCAGACCTGAAACTCTAACTCTGATCATCGTCGGTCTGCGTAACTCTTCTAGCGACTCTAGGCCGTCAGTTGCCTCTGTCTGACCTGTTGTATTTGCTCTATCGTCTTGAGCACTATCTAAGTGTCCCCCATCACCCTCCGCCCTACCTCTCCCTAACAGATGGGAGTTCGACACCTCCTCCTACATAAGAGCTCAAAGGGAGGCATACTGATACTAGAATGATGATTGTTGTTGTGTGAAAACTCACCCAAGGGCAAGTAAATGTCCCAACTTCCACCAAAGTCCATAAAACATGCATGTAGCATATCTTCGAGATACTGGATCGTCCGCTCATTATGCTCGTATGCGATACTGAAATGTAACCGGGTACCCAGCTCCTTATGAAATCTCTTCCAGAATCTGGAAGTAAAACACACATCTCGATCTGACACTATCGATGTCGGCACCCCAAGCTGTGCCACCACCTCTTAAACGTAGATCTCGACCAATTTCTCCGTAGAAGAGCTCCTACTGATAGCCAAAAAGTGAGTACTCTTCGTCAACCGATCTACAATCACCCATATCGCATCGATACCTCATGAAATCCTCGGTAATTTGGTGATAAAGTCCTTGGAAATTTGTTCCCACTTCCGCTGGGGAATCTCCAAAGGCTGCAACGGGCCATGTGGACGTTGGTGTTCCGCCTTGACCTGACGACAGGTCAAGCATCTCTCGACTACCCATGCCACATCTCTCTTCATACAGGGCCACCAATAATCCCTTTTTAAGTCCAAATACATCTTGGTGGCTCCTGGGTGGATCGAGAATCTCGACCTATGTGCCTCCTCCATCAAAATAAATCGAGCTCCACCCATATATGGCACCCATATCTGCCCAAGGAAGGTCACACGCCCCCGAATATTCGTCTCAAACTCAGAAATCGGCCTGATCACCCACCCTCTCTTATGGTTCTCCGGTCTTATGCCCACCACCTGGGCCTCTCGAATGGTATCTAAGACTGAAGTCATCACCGTCATCCTTATGCACACGTCTCGGATCGGAGCACTCACTGCTCTACGATTCAGGGCATCGGCTACCACATTAGCCTTGCCAGGGTGATACAAAATCTCACAGTTATAGTCCTTCACTACATCTAACCACCTCCTCTGTCTCATATTTAGGTTGGGCTGATCCATAAGATACTTCAAGCTCTTATGCTCCGTGTATATAGTACACCAAACACCATAAAGATAGTGGCGCTAGCTCTTGAGGGCAAACACCACCACCCCTAACTCCAAATTGTGGGTGGGATACCTCGTCTCATGAGGCTTCAACTGCCTCGATGCATATGCTATCACATGTCCCTTCTGCATCAACACGACACCCATCCCTGATATAGATGCATCACAGTAGATTACGAAGTCCTCAACTCCCTCAGGAAGGGCTAAAACTGGAGCTTCGCATAATCTTTGGTGAAGAGTCTCAAATGAATCCTACTACTTGGGCCCCCAAACAAAAGTAAAACCATTCCTCGTCAACCTGGTGAGAGGAATGGCCATCATAGAGAAATATCTGATAAACCTCCAATAGTAGCCTGTCAGGCCTAGAAAACTCCTGATCTTGTAGGGGGATCCTGGCACCTCCAATTGCACAACTGCCTCAATCTTGGATGGATCGACCAAAATCCCATTCTGGTTAACGAGGTGTCCTAAGAACTAGACCTCTCCCTCGACCTCAATTACACCAAAATTTCGTCGATGAAAACAATCACCGACCTATCCAACATAGGGCAACATACCCAGTTCATGAGGTCCATGAATTCTATCGGCGTGTTGGTGAGCCCAAAAAGCATCACCATAAACTCGTAGTGCCCGTAACGAATGTGGAAAGTTGTCTTCTGAATATCCTCCTTGCATAATCTCATCTGATGATACCCAGATCTCAAATCAATCTTGGAACACCAAGACGCCCCCTATTATTGATCGAATAAATCGTCGATCCTCGGTAGTGAATAACGGTTCTTGACTGCCAGCTTGTTTAACTCTCGTTAGTCAATACACTGTTGGATTAGTGTCTAAGTCCATAACTATTTTGGTATGTACTTGACCCGATGGTGCATGGTCCTTTTGGGTTGCCTTCACCAAAGATACTTGATTGGAGAAATAAATAGAGAGAGAGGTTATTATGATTTATTAATATGTTATAACAATAATATATTAAAGGATAAATCATATTTGTTTAATTAATATTGGTCAATAATTAATTAAGAATTAATTTTGTGATCAAGTGTAATTAATTAAACTATAGGGGCTGAATTGTAATTATGTGATAGTTACAAAATAAGGTAACGATTATCTTAAATATAGGGTGAACGAATTTAAGGTGATAATGCCTTAGAATTCGACTAGGATAAGGGTTTCTAAGACTTATCTTATGGTTGCTTGGTGGGCAAGCAACTAGATAAGGATAAGTACTAAAACCCTAATCTTTACACCTATATAAACCCACTAAGGCTCATGAATTCGAAAAAGCCTTCCCAAGAAGTCCTAAGGACGAATTCCTACCTATCTCCTCTCTCTTTATACCTTCTCCATTTGCTCTTGGTGTTTGTAAGCAATTAGAGGAGTGACACTTGTGACTCTAAGCCTTCCAAAGTCAATTCAAGGAGGAATTAGGATTGTTATTGCTACATAACAATCAAGGTAATATCTTAAACCTAATTACATGTTAATATCGATTTCCATATGCTAGAATTAGGGTTTATAGTCTTGGATTCAAAGTATGTACAATAGAGAAACCTAGATCCTAGCATTAGGGTTTGTATGAGCACATAGGATGTCTTATGACCAAAACCCATCAGTGGTATCAGAGCCTTGATTGGTTTCTATTGTATTGATGCTTGATGTAACTAAAAAATGTGTTTTTGCCTCATTGTTCGACCTGACTCGGCGAGTCACTCTTGGACTCGGCGAGTCAGCCCTACTCGGCGAGTTCCAGAGGGTGACTCGGCGAGTCGGTGCGTCAGACAGAGGTATATCCGGGATTTCTTGTTGTTTTTGCTTATGGATAGTTACCTTATCATGTTAGATCAATATTAATCCGATTATATGATATATTTGACTATAATTTTGATCTAATTGAAGATATTTATCAATTAATAAGATAATTGTTTCCTTATGTGATAATTGATTAATTATTTTGAGTAAATTGATAAATTGTTTTGCAAGAAATCATTAAATAAATCAAATATGAATAATTATGTGATTTAGATTATTTGTTATTTGATCCTTATGTTATGAAATGTTTCATATTTTTGCCCTTTAAGTTTTATAGGTTAAATTTGAACCCAAAAGTTTTGTTGTTTTGAAATTTAAATAGTTGAAACCCTAATGTTTTGAAAAAGGTTTCAAAACTTGCCCTCAAGTTTTGGAATTTAAATTTTGATTAAATAGTTTAATTTTTTATGTATATTTAAATTCTAAACCCTAATGAGTTGAAATGTTTCAAAACTTGCCCTCAAGTTTTGGAATTTAAAAGTTGATTAAAAGTTTAATTAGGAATGTTAAATTCTAAAACTCTAGTATTGTTTTGAAAAAGTTCAAATCACACCCTTATGGTTTTATTAATTAATTAAGGTGTATAATTAAAGGAAGTTTAATAAATCCATAAAAGTTTAGGTTTACAATTTAATTGAATTAAAGGTATAATTGTTAAATTAGACCACCTAGTATTTTGAAAGTATAAAATACACCCAATACTATATATATAACATTAAAAGTCTAACATTATATATATGTATGAGTAAAAGTCAGTCTTACTCTTACCGTTAGTAGGCCTCATTCACGAAGCTAGTCTATAAGGGGTGTTTAAGGAAATTGCCTATAAAATGGCGATTGAATGGGTATCCACTCTTACCCACTGCACTCTTGACTAGTGGAGGGTCGTTAGCCGAACGGGTAGGATATGACAGAACCTTCCATTATAAGTATAATGAATTACAAAAGTAACTAAATGTTTTACAAATTCCCAATCTTAGTTACTTAGGCAAAAGTGAATTGATGCAATTCCATGAAATTACACTTTGTGCCCTTGCGAAGACATTAGTGGAGCGTGTGTGGTTTACCGACACACTAAATGGTTCTAAGCAAAGGTAGCAAAGGGTGACTCAATGTTTGTCATAGTTTGGTGGAGTGTGTGTGGTTTACCGGCACATCGAATAGGTGACTGTAACATGTGGGGGCACCATGTAGTTTGCATGGTTATTCACGCCCGCTTTGTGATCCTCGACATCCCAGTCACAAACTAGAGGGGCATATCGAGATTTAAACATGCCATTGAAAGTTCAATGAATCTCAAAGGATCTAGGAGTTTTCATAGATTTAAAACTTAAATTTCTTTTTCGTTTTTCATGGTGGAAATTAGTGAATCGTCATTCACTTACCTTCAAATATTCTACAATTAGGGTTATGGCATCCCTCTCCCGAGTTGTAGAATATTGTGTTGGGTCCTAGACTTAGTATTTCATTTGGGTGATTTACTAAGGACTCAATCTATCAACTAACTTGAATTCGTTTTTTCTCCCGTTTTGTAGATGTTAAAGTTCGACAACTATGGTCTTCTCAAATCCCGTGGAACAAGCATTCCACATGAAGATGATATTCCACGATTCGATCGAGGAACATGAAATCATGCTTCACTTCCTCTACCTCCTCCAATTATTCTCCCTAACCCACAAGTTCAAAGGCTTGAAAAGTTCAAGATCACTCAAGCCCTTTTGGCAAGTAAACATAAAGAAGGAAAGTCCTTGTTGTTGGATTAATGTCTAAGTCCATAACTATATTTGGTATGTACTTGACCCGACCCGGCATGGTCCATTTGGGTTGCACTTCACCGACACAATTTATATGGATAATCTTTTGAGAATAGTATGTTTATGATTAATATTAATATGTTATAAGTTCTAATATATTAATATGGAATCATATTATTTAATTAGTATTGATCAAGAATTAATTCATAATTAATTAAGTGATCAAAAGGAACTAATTAAATATGGACTCTTATATATATATGGAATGGGCCAAGTTCATTTAGGTTGGGCTAAGCTTTCATGGATAGTCCATGGAGTGTTTAACCCATGGATCCTAGGAAATGAAAGGTCATGGGTATTAGGGTTTAACCCTAATCCTCCATACTATATAAAGATGTCTTTGGTTGGTGAAATTGGCACTAGTGTGGAAACACTAAAGAAGGGCTAGCCAATTTCACTAGAGAGAACCAAGTAATCATATTCTCTAAAGTATTCCAAGGTGTCTTGGTGATTTGTGATTCCACTTGAGGCTTCCACACTATTGGGGCTAAGCTCTTAAAGCTTGAAGACATCAAGCTACATCAAGAGGTATGTATTCTATCTTGTTACATTCATAGTTTTTGTATGCTAGATTAGGATAATACCTTGGATGTTCTTATTTGCATGTATAATAGAGAAAACATAGATCCAAGGTATTTAGGGTTGCATGTACACTTAGGAAGTGTTAGAATGCTCAAAACCCAACAGTGGTATCAGAGCCACGGGTTGTTTTCTGTTATATTGATGCAAATATTTTATTTTCAAAGTTGAAAAAAAAACATGAAGTTTGTCAAATTTTAAGATAATTACTTGTTCTTGTGAAAACTAATTATTTGTAAAATTTGAATAATTTGCTTTATGAGTTGAATTAGGTCAAATTTAATAAAAGATAAAATAATATGATTATTTTATTAGTTTTAAAAGTTTGATCTAAAGAGTTTTATTTTTTGAAACCTCCATAAGTTATGGATATGAAAAGGTTTTAAAAAAAAATTGATTCAAAGTTTTTTTTGGAGTTACAAAATTTGGTGTTAATGTTTTAAAGGATTCCATAACTTAAGAATAAGTTATGGATCACCAAAAGTTTTTTGTGTTACCTTGTTTTATGAGTGAATTTAGATTAATGAATAAAATTATGTGATAGTTGGTTTTAATCCAAATTAATCTAAGAATTGATTCTAAAATGTGTTTTTGTAACTTGTCCTCAAGTTATATGAAAAGTCACATTTAAGAATCATAAAACTCATAAAAATTGGCAAAGGTTACAAAAATGAAGAGTCTAGTTCTAATTAAATGGTTTTATGACTCCATAATTGTCCTCAAGTTATGGAGGACCAAGAGTCTCTTCATTTAATAAAATAAAATAAAAAAAAGGTGTAACCTTAATTAATTCCATAAGTTATAAAATAAAGAAAAGTTAATTCTTTTATTAGTTTAAAGTCTTCCATAACTTGTCCTCAAGTTATGGAACTTGAAGAGTTTTTGGATTAAAACTACTTTAAACACATAAGTTATGGAATTAATTAGTTTTGAATAGTTTCAAAACTTGCCCTCAAGTTTTGGAATTTGTAAAGTTTTCACTTATGAATACTTTAATTCCAAGTTAGCCCTTAGAATTTTAAAAGTTAAAATTCAACCCTTATACTTTATAATATTATAAGTTAATAATATATATATATGTATAAGAGTAAAGTCAGTCTTACCGCTAGTACGCCTCATTCACGAAGCCGGTCTATAAGGTGGGTATAAGGTTGTTGCCTATAAAATGACAACTTAATGGGTGTCCACTCTCACCCACCGCTTGCTTGACTGGTGGAGGGTCGTTAGCCGAACGGGTTTGACAGGACTAGAATTCTCCCTTCATTAAAAGTATTAATGATAATACTAAGTAACTAAACTCTTAATAATACCCAATCTTAGTTACTTAGGAAAAATGTGAATAAGGTGCTAACCCATGAAATTACACTTTACACTTTGTCTAAGTCGTTAGTGGAGCGTGTGTGGTTAACCGACACACTAACTTGGACTTAACAAGGTAGGTAAAGGGTGACTTAATATTTATCATAGTATCGATGGAGCGTGTGTGGTTAACCGGCACATCGATTGAGGGGTAATTTATTAAGGGTACCAAGTGATCTGCATGGTTACTTCACACCTTGTTTTGTGATCCTCGGCATCCCAGTCACAAAACCTGAAGGGCACACTCAAGATTGAAACATGCCTTTGAAAAGTTCAATGAATCTAAAAGATCTAGGAGTTTCAAAACCAATTAAAACCTAATAATTCATTTCGTTTATCTTGGTGGAAATTGGTGAATCGTCATTCACCTACCTTCAAATATTTTATAGCTTGGATTACGGCATACCTCTTCTAAGTTATAAAATAGTTTGTTGGGTCCTAGCCTTAATATTTCATATTGGGTGTCATATTAAGGACTTTAAATCAACTATCTTGAATATCTCCCAAAAGATGTCTGTAATAGACACCTATGATCTTCCCAAATCTAGTGAAACAAGGTTTCCTAAATGAAGATGATGTCCTTTGGAAATCATACTTCTTTCACCTCCTCCAATTATTCTCCCCAACCCACAAGTTCTTGAAAAGTTTAAGGTCACTCAAGCCCTATTGGCAAGGCAAGGTCTAGGTGTGAGCACATCTTGGAGATGTAGTCACATATTGACAAGCCGGGAGAGTTGGGTGTCAAAGTCTTGAGAAAGTTGGTGGTTCAATCACTTTCTAAGTCACATAGTGAGTTCCTTTGGGACACCTATGAAACAGACTATGACAAGACCCTTAACGATCTTATCTATTTGCTAAGATCAACTTCCTAAAACTTTATGGACATTGACAATGATGACATTGGATATCCAGTAAAGCATTCTCTTCCCAATGGAAAGGGATCGGCCATAGTCAACTCGGTTGACCAAATGGTAAAGAGAAAAGCTAAGTCTGTGATAGTCTCGTGTACCATTATCAAAGGGTCCATATGTTTATATTGCCAAGGGAAAGGGCATTGGTTGCGAAGCTGCCAAATTTACCTAAGGATGTTAAAGTCAATAAGTTTGACTCTACTTCAGGTAAAGACCACTATCTAACTCTGTTAAGTTTCTATTATGAGATTCCTGATACATGATGTGACTGGGTCACATGGTGATGTTTTAAGAATCAAAGAAAAGTGAAGAAACTTAAAGAAAGAATATGCTGAATCTGATGGCTTAGATGGATTTCTATCGCATAGTTTGAAGATCGGATTCTTGAGCAACTTCTTAGGAGTTATGAGATATTGCTTAGGAATAGATAACAACAAGTTTTCATATGGATTGTAAGGATAAGTTTTTCCGCAAAGTTTTAAAATAAAAGAAAATTTTTTTGATTTTATTTATTTTAAAATATCCTTACAATGGCTTTTGAGGAAAAATTGTTGCTTATATGATTCCATTAAAAGCAAGAGTGGAAATATGAAATTGATTCTTTCATTTGTGGTAATGTCTAGATTTACCAAATAAGGAAAGATTCTCATCACCTAAGTTTCAATTGGACCGGAACTTGGAATCATGCAAGTTGTATAGCATGATGAATGAGAACTTTCAAGTTTTGGAAAATTAAGACTAATTACTCGGCCACATGGATGTGTGAGTCAAGTAAAGGACTAAGGGACCGAGTACACATTCTTGTGCACTGATTAAGTCCACCACAAAAGATTGATAAGACTATTCGTCATAGTTTACTAAAGCTCAGTAAATATGATTATACTTACAAGCTTAAGTGTAACTTTGAGACATTGGAAAAGGTTCCAATGTATGGCAGAGCGAATAAGAAGAATCAAATTAGGCAGAAGGATAAAAGTTTCTCATATCTGAAAAGATGGGAGAGTACTTTAGTATCAGTTTTGTGATCATCTCAATGATTAAGAAACCATATCAAAATTAGTTCTCTAAGGAAATCTTAGTGCATTCTTATGACTAAGAAGAGGAACTTGAATTGTTGAAATGGTTAAATCAAGAAGATGAGTCATACTTCGTTCCAATACAAGTCTTAGAGTCATACTCCAAGATTGTCATTTGAGTGACATGTCTTAAAGAAGGTTTAAAACACTTGTCAAATGTAAGAGTAAAAGTTTTCTGCTCTTGTACATTTGAAATTGGTAAGTTGTGATGTTTTGGATAAAACAAAGACCAACTTAGGCCAATTGGGTAAAGTGTTTTTCTTGATTAGAATACGCACTATCTCTTGGATGTTTGACAAGGGAGTCTTATATGTCAAGAGGACAGTGGGAGTCTTAAAGGTCTTGAAAGTCTCAAGAAATAATCAAGAATAAAACCTGAAGTTCTTCACTAGCACACGACTTGAGGTTTATAACCTATCGTGTTGACATATCTGTGCCCATTCCAGTTAAAGTTGGCTTTGCATATGAGTTCTTAGAGTTCTCAGTTTGTTGCATAACAACTTGGAAGCAATGGCAGGCCCTTGAGCTGCCAGGTGGCAAGAAGTTAAGATTGAGTTCAATCCATATGGTTTTGGATTTGTCATTATCTTTGTCTTGTGATTATGGTTTGACAAATTCATATGGGTAGGAACTCATACACCATATAAATCTAAGTGTCATAAGGTTTCTCTCCGATTCATGAAAATGATGGTGAGGAAACGCTTTCACTAAGTAGATTTTACGAAGATATCAATTGTGTTATTTGCATTTTCAAAAGTCGTTAGTGGAGCGCGTGTGGTTAACCGGCACACTAACATGGACTTGTGAGAAATGGCAAATGCCTAAGCAATTGAGACCATGATTACGGTATCCCTTTTCATGGTTCTTGAAATTGCTTAGACACACAGGTGAGCTATCTACGGAAAGGGTGTATGAATCTAAATTTCAGACTGTCCAGCTGATTTCTGAGTACATTTCAAAGCTAGTGGGAGCATAAGTGTTATGCTAATAATCATCATGTTAGTGGGAGCATGATAATTATGATAAGTATTGCAAGTCAGCAATGTTAATTATAGAAAACAAAAGTTTCAATTGGGAAAAAGTTGTTTTGCTATAATTAAGGGAGAGGAAATTATGCTTCATCTCAAATCTATAAGCTTAGATCGTGAGGTTTTAATCATTTAGTCAAGGATATATATGAATTTCATGTTGGAATGGCTCAACATAAGGAAATTCTGTATATGGGTCCATTATTTGCGTTCTAAAATTCGATTATGATTACGGCATCCCTTTTCATAATCTGAATTATGAGAACTTGGCAAATTGAAATGGAAATATTATAGCAAAAGACTGGTTTAGTCTTTATGTAAGACATCATGAATCGTGTCCCATATGCTTCGGATATAGGATCGATTACATGTGCTATATTCATCCGTTCTAAAATTTTCCAAATGCCTGGGGCATTAAGAAGGGAAAAGGTTTAGAACTGGATATGACTAAAAGGATTAAACAATTGTCGAGGACAATCTAAGGTTTACCAAAGATTGGTTACTCAAGGACAATTGGAAGTATAGTGATAATTCTGGAAGGACCATATTGACATAATCTGTAAGGAGGAAACTCTTGTTCAGAAGTGATAGTCAAAATGGAATCTGGAAATGTTTCAAAGTTAGAATTTTCAATCTGTGTAAGATTAAGGAAACTTAATGCAAGAAGGATATTTCCAAGGAGTTGATCTCCTTTGGAATACTCTGTAATGATTGTTGCCAAGTCTTTATGACTTTGTGCATAATCATTACGAGAGGATCAATGCATATAAGTTTAGAATCTAACAGATTTCAGTAAATGGCATGAATTTGGAATTCTTGCATTTGCGGTAAGGATTTGGGAGTGTGAAAAGAGAATCATTGAAGTTATGTTCAATTGATCTAGTTCACAAAGTAAGGATCATAGACAAACATAGTATGCATACTTGGTGTGTGGCATGACTAGTGTTTAAGAAAACATAGTGTACATGCTTGGAGCATGGGACAACTATTGTTTTAAATTCAAGAATAAAGTTGATAGCTGAAACAGTATACAATGAATAATGTGTAATCATATGGTGATAAATAAAAGGTGTTTTATTTATGTTCAAAGATTTGATACCATATTGGATTCAATTATTATTGTGTTTCACTTTGCATGTTTTGACTTCCCGAATAAACTAGGTTATTCTTCCGGAATGACTAAGTTATTCAAACCATCCACAGTCGGTCATATGTTGGAAGTAGATATGAATTAAGACTGTCATGGGTTGGCTTGTAGAGGTCTAAGGTGTTGGACAAAGGGCTACAACACTCATGAGTGCTCATAAGTTCTGAGTATTGGATTCAACCCGCGCTCATTGGAATCACTTCATGGATTTTATCACGAGTGATCATGAGACGATAATATCTTATATTCTTCAAACCTAGAGATATGAGTTGTTACTATGAGTTGGTTGTACATTGATTGCACGAAAACGCATTTGGTAACTCGGTGCTATAAAACGTGCCTTTGTGTATGATTCAACAAGTAGTAGAACAACCCATATGAGTCGAAGTTTATCCATTCCTTTTACCTTCGGGATAAAAGCGATATCTGTGGGCCCCTCGATGATTTGATGATGACAAATGGAAGTGCTCGGCCGGGCCAGGACTGATTTGATTTGTTCAATTAGTCAGTCGTCATAAATCGGAAATTGGGAAACAACAAATGGACAGAGAGAATGATTATAATCCATGTCTCAGTCCATATGATATCTAGAATGGAGGAATATATGATCCCTTATCTAATGGACAAGTTCGTTGACAAGATTAGAGTTCGACAGCAGCTTTAAGAGCTACGAATGCCAGTTAGGTTTGAAGTCATACGCAATAATAGTTTTAGACTTATCCAAGTGGGAGACTGTTGGATTAATGTCTAAGTCCATAACTATATTTGGTATGTACTTGACCCGACCCGGCATGGTCCATTTGGGTTGCACTTCACCGACACAATTTATATGGATAATCTTTTGAGAATAGTATGTTTATGATTAATATTAATATGTTATAAGTTCTAATATATTAATATGGAATCATATTATTTAATTAGTATTGATCAAGAATTAATTCATAATTAATTAAGTGATCAAAAGGAACTAATTAAATATGGACTCTTATATATATGGAATGGGCCAAGTTCATTTAGGTTGGGCTAAGCTTTCATGGATAGTCCATGGAGTGTTTAACCCATGGATCCTAGGAAATGAAAGGTCATGGGTATTAGGGTTTAACCCTAATCCTCCATACTATATAAAGATGTCTTTGGTTGGTGAAATTGGCACTAGTGTGGATACACTAAAGAAGGGCTAGCCAATTTCACTAGAGAGAACCAAGTAATCATATTCTCTAAAGTATTCCAAGGTGTCTTGGTGATTTGTGATTCCACTTGAGGCTTCCACACTATTGGGGCTAAGCTCTTAAAGCTTGAAGACATCAAGCTACATCAATAGGTATGTATTCTATCTTGTTACATTCATAGTTTTTGTATGCTAGATTAGGATAATACCTTGGATGTTCTTATTTGCATGTATAATAGAGAAAACATAGATCCAATGTATTTAGGGTTGCATGTACACTTAGGAAGTGTTAGAATGCTCAAAACCCAACACTTGTATGCACACGTCCTAGGGATGAAGTCACACATTGATAGGTTAAGAATGTTGGGATCCGTTGTCTGTGAGGAAATGGTTGTTGATTGGGTTCTTCAGTCACTTCCCAACTCATATAGTGAGTTCGGAAGAGATTACTATATGATGAACTACGACGTGACCCTTATAGATCTCACCTATATGCTTATTGCTGCTGAATCAGCAATGATTTGGCGCAATAGAAAAGCAAAGTTGATTGGTGAATCTGCCTTCGAGACCTCTATGGATATAGACAATGGCAACGAAAGACATGCTATGATCGAAAAGTTTGATCACAAGAGAAAGACAATGTCTGAAGTAGTTCCATGTCATGTTCCAAAAGAGTCAATCTGCTTTTATTGCCAAGAGAAGGGGCATTGGAGACGAAGCTGCCCTATTTACCTAAGAGATCTAAGAGATGGGAGAGTCGAAACGTATGGCTCTAATTTAGGTAAAATCCATTGACTAGCTCTTTTAAGCTTCTATTCTAGATTCTTAATACATAATGTGATGAGATTACAATTGATGTTTTGTAGGATCGAAGAAAAGAAAGGAAGCTTAAGGGAAGAAGTGAGCAGAATCTAACCGTGAAAGAATGAATTTCGATCGCATTTCTCGAAGATTAGATTCTTGAGCTATTACTTAGAGTTAGAATTAGATTGCTAAGAAAGATGTATTAGCATAAGTTTTTCAATGAGTTGCATTGTAAGGACAAATTTTTCCGCAATAAAATAAATTTTGATTTTAAATTTTATTTATTTATCCTTACAATGGATGAAAAATTAATGTTAAAATGTTTCTATTATTAGCAATAATGGATTTGGTTCTTATGATGTTATTTATGGAAAGTCGAGAATTTACCAAATAGAGAGAGTTTCTCATCGCCCAAGTTTCAATTAGACGGAAACTTGGAATCATGCAACTTGGTTGCACGATGAATGAGAAATTTCATATTTGGAAATTAGACTAATTCAATGACAAAGTGTCAAGTGAAGGACTAGGAGATCGAGTACACAAAGTTGTGTGTTGATCAAGTCCACCATAAGAGTAACAAAGATATTCGTCATGATTTACTAAAGGTTTAATAAATATGATTATACTTATAAGATTAAGTGTAATTCTGAATTGATTGAAAAAGTTTAAATCAATAGTAGACCGAATAACAAGAATCAAGTAGGCAGAGAGATAAAAGTTTCTCCATTCTAAGAAGAAGGGAGAGTACCTTTTATGCTTTATGATAGGTCTTAATGATTAAGAACCATATCTCAATTGATCCTCTAAGTGAGTCTTGGTACAATTGTATGTCCGAGAAGAGGAATCAAGAATTGAAGAAATGGTTAAATCAAAAAGTCAATCATACTTCATTCCAAAACAAGTCTTAAAGTTAAGATTGTGACATTGAGTGAATAGTATTAAGAAGGTTTATAACATTCATCAATTGTGGAAAGTTGTGATGTCTTGGATAAGACAAAGACCAACTAAGACCAAAGTTATGAAGTGTTTTGTTTTGATAAAAGCTACACTATCTCTTGAATATTTGTTTGTCGAGAAATGTTTTGACAAGAGAATCGTATATGTCAAGGAGTCAGTGGGAGTCTTAATAGTCTTGAAAAGTTTCAAGAACAAATCAAACAAGCCTTATCGATCATCACTAGCACACGAGTTGAGGTTTACAACCTATCGTGAAGACATTATTTTGTTTCTGTGCCAATCCAATCGAGTTAATTATGCATGTGAGTCCTATGTGTTCTCATTTGAATGCATAAAAGGCAAGGACCTTGATCAATGGAAAGTACATTGATAGGAAAAGGTGAGCTGCTTAACTACTTGGAAGACGTGGTGGGGAAGCAGTGCTACCATAAGGCAAGAAATCAAGATTAATATAGTTCGGTCCATATGAGTTTGAATTTGTCGTAAACTTTGGTTTTAACAAATTCACATGGATAGGAACACATACACCGCTCAAATCTAAGTGTCATAAGATTTCCTCCTTCATGAAAATGATTGTGAGGAAATGCTTTCACTAAGAGAGATTTTAAGAAGATAGTGATTGTAAAATTGCATTCTCGAATTCGATTATGGTTACGGTATCCCTTTCCATAATTTGAATTGTGAGGTTTGGCAATTCGTCTTAAGTGTTTAGACACACATATGAACTATCGAAGGCAAAGGTGTATAAGTATAAGAGGTCTTGATAAAAGATTATCAAAGCATTAAGAAACATGAACTTAAGAAATTCAATAAGTATTGATTTTCTGAAAGTTAAGATGTTTATGAATACATGTCGAAGCTAGTGGGAGCATAAATGTTATGTTTTATAATAATCATCATGATAGTGGGATCATAAATGTTATGATTGTATGATTATTAAGGCACGTATTGCAAGTTGGCAATATTAATTATAGAAAACAAGAGTTATACCTTGCAAAGTAGTAAGGGTTATAAAGTTGTTTTGCTATAATTAAGGGAGAGAATATTATGCTTCATTTCAAATCTAAGGGCTTAGGTTGAGAAATGTTAAAAAATTTAGTCAAAGGTACATAGTGTGTTCTTAAAATTTCGATTATGATTACGGCATTCCTCTTCACAATTCGAATTTTAAGAACATAGCAAATAAAACATTGTGCGTCGTGTCCCATATGCTTCGGGTATAGGATCGATTGCAAATGCTTTAATGTTTGACCATTCTAAATTTTTTCCAAATGTCTAGCGCATTTAGAGGAAAAAGGACAAGAATCGGTCTTGACTAATATAATTAGACAACTATCAAAGGACAATCCAAGTTCGACGAGGATTGGTTGCTTGTGAGTAGTTGGAAGTAAATATGGAAATGTATCCATATTGGGAAGTAAATATATAAAATCTATGTCTAGATTAGAAACTTTTATTCAAAGGAATGTACTTTTAGTGAGAGACATCACATCTATGGAATTGTCTTGTAACAATCTCCGATAGAAGACTTTGTAATATCATTGGCAATAGTCTTTGTGACTTTGGTGCAGTGACATTACGAAAGGATAAGTTGCATAGAACGTTAGAATCTAGCATATTCTATAAGTAGCAAGAATTTGATATTCTTTCACTTATGGAAAAAGGATTTGGAGTTGTGAAACGAGAATGATTGGAAATATTTTCAATGTGATCTATTTCACAAAGTAAGAACCATAGGTAAACATTGTGTGCATGCTAGGAGCATGGGACAAGTGTAATAATTCAAGTAAGAAGTTGATTACCCGAAATGACAAATAATGAGTAATCGATATGGTGATAAATAAAAAGTGTTTTATTTATACTCAAAGGTTTGAGGCCATATGGGATTAGTATTATTCATGTGTTTCACCTTTGCATGTTTTGACTTCCATAATAATTGAGTTTATTTAGAATAATCGAATTATTCAAACGGGTCACAGTCGTTCATATGTTGGAGGTAGATATGAATGAAGACTGTCATGAATTGGTGTGTGGATTGTCTATAAGGTATTAGACATAAGCAAATGTTTGCTGCAACGTTCATGAGTGCTTATGAACATGATTTGAGCATTGGATCAAACCCACGCTCACTTGGATCACTCCATGAATTGTATCACGAGTGATTGGTGAGACGATAACATCTTATATTCTTGAAACCGAGATGTGTGAGTTGTATGTTGCGAATCGGTTGCACATTGATAATATGTAAACGCACTAGTAACTTGGTGTTATAAAACATATTGTTGTGTGTGATTTGGTTAGTGAGTGCAGGCAAGCATTGTATCAAAGTTTATCCGTTCCTTTTATCCAAGGTAGGATAAAAGCTTTATTTTTTTGGCCCCTCGATGATTTAGTGATGACAAACGTAAATGCTCGGCCGGGCTAGGGCTAATTTGATTTGTTCAATTAGTCAGTCGTCATAAATCGGGAATCGAGATATAGTACAAAGAGAATGATATGAAATCATATCTCATATGATATCTAGAATGGAGGAATATATGATCCCTTATCTAAGGACACGCGTATCTGATAGGATCATAGTTGACAGCGGCTTTGGAAAGCTACGATTGCAGATCGGGATCCGAAGTCATACAAAGAATAGTTGTTAGACTTATCCAAGTGGGAGACTGTTGGATTAGTGTCTAAGTCCATAACTATTTTGGTATGTACTTGACCCGATGGTGCATGGTCCTTTTGGGTTGCCTTCACCAAAGCAACTTGATTGGAGAAATAAATAGAGAGAGAGGTTATTATGATTTATTAATATGTTATAAGAATAATATATTAAAGGATAAATCATATTTGTTTAATTAATATTGGTCAATAATTAATTAAGAATTAATTTTGTGATCAAGTGTAATTAATTAAACTAGAGGGGCTGAATTGTAATTATGTGATAGTTACAAAATAAGGTAAGGATTATCTTAAATATAGGGTGAACGAATTTAAGGTGATAATGCCTTAGAATTCGACTAGGATAAGGGTTTCTAAGACTTATCTTATGGTTGCTTGGTGGGCAAGCAACTAGATTAGGATAAGGACTAAAACCCTAATCTTTACACCTATATAAACCCCCTAAGGCTCATGAATTCGAAAAAGCCTTCCCAAGAAGTCCTAAGGACGAATTCCTACCTCTCTCCTCTCTCTTTATACCTTCTCCATTTGCTCTTGGTTTTTGTAAGCCATTAGAGGAGTGACACTTGTGACTCTAAGCCTTCCAAAGTCAATTCAACGAGGAATTGGGATTGTTATTGCTACATAACAATTAAGGTAATATCTTAAACCTAATTATATGTTAATATCGATTTCCATATGCTAGAATTAGGGTTTATAGTCTTGGATTCAAAGTATGTACAATAAAGAAACCTAGATCTAAGCATTAGGGTTTGTATGAGCACATAGGATGTCTTATGACCAAAACCCATCATACACATCCGGCGAGAACCATCCTTCTTCTTCAAAAAAGGATTGGCACTCACCACGATGAGCTAATCGGTCTAATAAAACCCTTCCCTAGCAGCTCCTGGATCTGCAAGGATAACTCCTACATCTCGGGCAGTGCAAGGAAATAAGGTGCCTTGGCAATAAGCGTCGCACCATGAATTAAATCGATCTAGAACTCCACCTGCCTCTCAGGAGGCACACCCCGGTAACTCCTCGGAGAAAACATCCAAGAACTCACACACAACCGAAACATTGGAGATAGAAATCGTGATGGGTTTTGAGCATTCTAACACTTCCTAAGTGTACATGCAACCCTAGTAACCTTGGATCTATGTTTGTCTAATTCTCTTGCAAAGTTGATTTCCAAGGTTATGATCCTATCTAGCATACATGGGGAACTATTTTAACTTAAATGAAAGATAGAACTACATACCTTGTTGTTGATTTTTGATCCTTGAAACCTTGTGAGCCTAGCACCCCAAGTGTGATGCCTCAAATGGTTCACACAACACCAAATGCTATGGAGTAAACTTGGAGAGAAAGTATAACACTCTAAAAATCGGCTCTAGCCCTCAAGTATGCATGCATAGCCGATTTTGGGAGAAACATGAGCTTTATATAGTGTTGACACATTTAGGGTTACACCATGTAAACCCTAATGTGTCATGACTCTTCATTTCCATGACCCATGGGTTTGTAACTCCCATGGAGCCTCCATGGAGCATCCTACCGGTTTAACCCAACTTGATTATCCATGGAGCCTCTTAGCCCACTATACAAGTTATGGATGATTTACATAATCAACCCATATATTTAATTAGTTAACTTTTGATCACTTAATTAATTCTAAACTAATTCTTGATCAAACTAATTAAATAATATTATTAATATATTAGAACTTATAATATATTAATAAACCACAAGTGTTATTTCTCTCATTTAGTCTATCCAATTGCATGGTGCCATGCAACCCAAATGGACCATGTCGGGTCGGGTCAAGTACATACCAGAAATAGTTATGGACTTAGACACCTTATCCAACAGTCTCCCACTTGGATAAGTCTAATAACTATGACTGCAAGTATGACTTCAGGAACTGATCGACAATCGTAGCTCTTTTCAAGGTTTCTCGGAACTGAGAAGATGATGGTACGCCATTTCAGATAAGGGATCATAAAATCCTCTGTTCTTAGATATCAGCCAGACAAACACATGGAACATGGTCTTGCTTATTGTCCAACAGTTTGTTTCTCGATTTCCGATTTGTTTGACATAGAACTTAGTTGAACACATCAACTTAGTTCTGACCGGGCCCAGTACAAAGGTTAAAACAAAATCATCGAGGGTCCCAGATATCAGCTTCTAATCCAAGAAGGAACAGATAAACTTCGACTCATATGCTTGTTCTACTTCTTGTTAAATTACACACAAACGCACGTTTTATAACATTGAGTTGCCAATGCGTTTTCGCACAATCAATGCATAAATAACTCATAGTTAACAAGTCATATCTCTAGGTTTGAAGACTTATATGATATTACCGTCTCGCAATCACTCGAGATAAATTCCATGAAGTGATACCAGCGAGCGTGGGTTGAATCCAATACTCAGAACTTATGAGCACTCATGAGTGTTGTTGCCATGTCCAACACCTTAGACCTCTACAACCAACTCATGACAGTCTTAATTCATATCTACTCTCGACATACGACCGACTGTGGATAATTTGAATAATATGTAAAAACACAACATAAATATTCGGGAAGTCAAAAAATGCAAAAGAAATAATAGTAAACGATTGAAAAAAGATAGCAACACTTTACTCATGAATACACACAACTTTTATTCATAATCAAATGTCAAATACATTTTACATATTTCAGAATCATCTAACTACTAAAACTTATATCATCCTTCAGCCCTATGCTCCTAGCATGCTGGAGATGCTTAACCCTACCCAGTCCCTTCGTGAGGGGATCTGCCGGGTTCTCATCTGATGATACCCTCTTTGCCATGAGGAGTCCTTCTTCTATACGATGTCTGATGAAATGATATTTTTCTGTCAGTGTGTCTGGATCTCCCATGATCCCTTGGTTCCTTTGCTAAGGCAACTGCACTTTCACTATCACAGAAAATATCTATGGGCTTCGATATAGCTGGTACAACTCGAAGGTCTCCAATGAAGTTCTTTAGCCATATAGCCTCTTTTTCCGCCTCGCTTGCCGCTATATACTTTGATTTGCAAGTTGAATCATCCATTGTCTCCTGCTTGGAACTTTTCCAAGAGATTGCTCCTCCATTTAAGGTAAAGACCTAGCCTGACTGAGAGCGGAAATTATCCCTATCAGCCTGGAAGCTAGCATCACTATACCCTACAAATTTCAAGTCATCACTCCCATCAAGGGTAAGGAACCAGTCCTTAGTCCTCCGCATGTACTTGAGAATGTTCTTTACCGCTGTCCAGTGAGCCTTACCAGGGTTCCCCTGATACCTCTAACCATGCTTAACGCAAAGGCTACATCAGGACGAGTACAGGTCATAGCATACATGATCGAGCCTACTGCCGAAGCATAAGGTACACGACTCATTTCAGCTATCTCTACCTCAATACTCAAGCTCTGAGTCTTACTCATTCTAGTGTTACTCTGGATGGGTAACTCTCCTTTCTTGGAATCTTGGATGTTGAATCTCTTCAGCACCTTATCCAAGTATGTACTCTGACTAAGTCCAATTGGTCTTTTACTCCGGTCTCTCAAGATCCTTATCCCTAGAATATAGGCAACCTCTACAAGGTCCTTCATAGCAAAACACTTCCCAAGGCAAGACTTAACTTCCTGCAGAGTTGGGATGTCATTTCCTATGAGTAGTATGTCATCCGCATACAGTACCAAAAAGCTAACTATACTCCCACTAGCCTTGACATATACACAAGATTCATCTTCACTTCTCGAAAAACCAAACTCTTTAACTTTCTCATCAAAGCAAAGATTCCATCTGTGAGGTGCTTGCTTTAATCCATAAATGGATTTCTCAAGCTTACACACTCTATTAGGGTACTCTGTTCTGACAAAACCCTCTGGCTGATTCATGTAAACATCTTCAGCCAACTTTCTATTAAGGAAAGCAGTTTTGACATCCATTTGTCATATTTCATAGTCATGAAATGCATCTATGGCTAACAATACCCTACTAGACTTAATCTTGGCTACTGGTGAAAAGGTCTCATCATAATCAACTCCTGGAGTTTGAGAAAATCCCTTTGCAACCAGTCGTGCCTTATAAGTGTGTACATTACCATCCATGTCGGTCTTCTTCTTGAAGATCCATTTGCACCCAACTGTCTTACGACTTGGCACATTGTCAACCAAGTCCCAGGCCTGATTCATAGATGGACTGTATCTCTTTATCCATTGCCTCTTTCCATTTAGCAGACCTGGGGCCTGCCATGGCTTCCGCATAACTGTTAGGTTCATCCAGACCTATCAGTGTCCCATCACTGATAAGTGTATCACCTTTCGCAGTAATATGGAATCCATAGTAATGCTAGGGTTTGAGGTTCAATTGAAGGCACAATAGGAGTTGCCTCCTCAAGTTGGCTGCTAGGGTTTGAGGTTCCTTCACCACTTGACTCTTGAAGTTCTTCAAGGTCAATTAGCCTCCCACTGTTTCCTTGGATTATTAACCCTCTCTTTCTCTCTCTCTCTCTCTCTCTCTCTCTCTCTCTCTCGAAAGACAGCCCTCCTTGCTACAAAGACCACATTCTCACTAGGTTTGTAGAAGAGGTAACCAAAGGATTTTTGTGGGTAGCCGATGAAAATACACCTCTCACTTCGAGGTTCGATCTTGTCATGAGTCTCGTGTCTCACGAAAGCCTCGTAACCCCGAACCTTGATGTGGGCTAGACTAGGAACTTTTCCAGTCCACATCTCGTGAGGTGTTTTGGCAACCTTCTTTGTAGGAACCAGATTAAGGATATGGGTGGCAGTCTCTAAGGCATACCCCCAAAATGAGATTGGTAGCGAAGCTCGACTCATCATTGAATGAACCATATCCAAGAAGGTTCGATTACGCCTCTTAGCCACACCATTCAACTGCGGTGTCCTGGGAGGTGTCAATTGTGAGACAATCCCACATTCCCTAAGATAGTCGAGGAACTCGGTACTAAGATACTCACCACCACGATCGGATCGAAGCATCTTAATGTTCCTGCCCAATTGATTCTCAACTTCCTGTTTAAACTCTTTAAACCTTTCAAAAGTCTCTGACTTATGCTTGATTAAGTAGACATATCCATATCTACTGTAATCATCAGTAAAAGTCACATAATAACGATTAGCATCTCTTGTGGCATGTTTGAAGGGTCCACACACATCCGTGTGTACAAGATCCAACAAACCTTCACCCCTAGCACAAGAACCTGTGAAGGGTGACTTCATCATTTTTCCAAGTAAGCATGATTCACAACTATCATCTGACTTTAAGTCAAATGATTCCAAGACTCCATCCTTTTGGAGTTAGCCTATGCGTTTCTTGCTTATATGTCCAAGACGACAATGCCATAATGATGCTTTATCCAAGTTATTATCATTAGTAGAATCAATACACAATACATTATTTCCTAGATTATCTACAATAGACACAACTTCATACACACCATCACAAGGTAATGCTTTAAAATAAAACACATTATTAAAGAAAGCATTTACTCCACCAATTTCATTATCAAAGGAAAAGGTAAAACCTTGTTTAGACAAAGCATGAAAGGAAATAACATTTCTTGCCATTTCTGGCGAATAACAACATTTATTCAAATCTAAAGTAAATCCACTACTAATCAACAAAGTATAAACTCCAATCTTGGTGAAGGTGAAACTTTCCTATTCCCCATGATCAAGTTTATCTTTCCATGCTCCACATTCTCACTTCTTCTTAGTCCCTGTAATTCAGAACAAATATGAATACCGCAACCGGTATCAAGGACCCAAGAGTTAGAATAGAGTGAATTACTAGATGATATAGTGTAAATACCTGCATGGTTGGGTTTCACTTTCCCATCCTTCAAATCTTGCTGTTACTTTGGGTAGTTTCGCTTCCAGTGTGACTTTTCATGGAAATAGAAGCATTTAGCCTCTTTGGGATCAGAAGAAGGTGTAACAAAACCTTTCTTGGTTCCGCTTTAAGAGGAGCCATCAAGGGTCTTCCCCTTGGTACCCTTTGAGGGGTTCTTCCTCTTCTTCCTTTTCCCTTTCCCGATTGCCAGGACAGTTGAGGAGTTTGGAGTAGGAGTAGGAGTGGTCACAACCGACTTACCTTTAAGACCTGATTCTGTGGTCTTTAGGAGTCCCTGAAGTTTGCTAAGTGTAACTTCCTCCTTATTCATGTGGTATGTCATGCGGAATTGATCATAACATGAAGGTAAGGAGTGCAAAATAATATCTATTGCCAACTCCTCCGGAAAGTTCACATTCAACTTCATCAATCGATCCACATACCTTTGCATTTTCTGCATGTGGCTTGTGATGGGTTCACCATCTTTCATTCGGGTTGTGATCATAGAGGAGATGATTTCATATCGCTCTTGACGAGCACTCTGATGGTAGCGGTCCATCAAATCCTGGTGCATCTCAAAAGGATAGTAGTCCTCATAGGACTTTTGGAGCTCGGCTGACATGGTGGCCATCATAATGCATGCCACTTTTGCATCATCTCTTTCATGAACCTCATATTCAACAAGCTCCTTGTCAAGAACATATTCCTTGTTCTCATAACGAGTGACCATCTTGATGTTTCTGATCCAGTCAGTAAAGTTGGATCCATCAAAGATGACTCTCCCACAAAGATTCATGAGAGAGAAGGAGCCAGTAAGGTTTGATCCAGGAGTAGCATTGTTGGAAGACATCTGAAAAGAAGAGAATAAGTTTAGTTTAGATATAGGGATAGTCCTTAATAAAACACCCAAATGTAATATTAAGGCTAGGATCCAATCATTATATATTATAACCTAGAAGAGGGATGTCGTAATCCAAGTTATAACATATTTGAAAGGTAGGTGAATGACGATTCACCAATTTCCACCATGAAAACGAAATATAAATTATTAGGTTTTATTTGGTTTTTTAGAAATTCCTAGATTCCTTGAGATTCATTGAACTTTTCAACGGCATGTTTCAATCTCGAGTGTGCCCTTCATGTTTTGTGATTGGGATACCGAGGATCACAAAACAAGGTGTGAAGTAACCACGCAAATTACTTAGTACCCTTAATGTTTTTCACTTAATCGTTGTGTCAGTAAACCACATGCGCTCCTTCTGACCTCATGAAAAATCTTAAGTCACCCTTTGCCTCCCTAGTTAAGTCCAAGTTAGTGTGCCGGTAAACCACACACGCACCACCAATGACTTAAACAAGGTGCAAAGTGTAATTTCATGGATTAGCACCTTATTCACATTTTTCCTAAAGTAACTAAGATTGGGAATTTATAAAACATTAAGTTACTTTATAATAATCATTATACTTTTAATTAGAATTTTTAAGTCATTGTCCTACCCGTTCGGCTAACGACCCTCCACCAGTCAAGCAAGCGGTGGGTGAGAGTGGACACCCATTAAGTTGCCATTTTATAGGCAACAACCTTATACCCACCTTATAGACTGGCTTCGTGAATGAGGCGTACTAGCGGTAAGACGACTTTGATCTTATATATATATATATATATATATATATATATATATATATATATATATATGTATATTATTAACTTATAATATTATAAGTATAAGGGTTGAATTTTAACTTTTAAAATTCTAAGGGTTGGAACTAAAGTTTTAATATGACTTTACTTGTTCCAAAACTTGAGGGAAAGTTTTGTAAACATTCAAAACTTTTCATTTCTCATAACTTATGAATTTAATTGAGTATTAAAATTGAAGACACTTCATTTTTATAACTCTTGTGTTCTTTTAATGGTTTTAATTCAAGTGTGACTCTTGGTTTTCCATAACTTGAGGACAAGTTATGGACTCCATTAAAACACATTATGACCAAGAATTAAACTACCAAGTAGGTTACAAGTAATTCCTATGATCATCTAAATTCATAAGATCAAGAACATGAATATCCATATCAAAGTTTCAAGACCATATGAACACATATAATCATGAAAATTTGATATTAGCCATTGTAAATGGATTAGAACAAACATTACACCCTAAAACAAGTTTAATAACACCAAAGCAATTTAGGGTAATGTTTCTAGTCCATTTCCAGCAGCAAAAGTCAAAAATCTGCATTCTGAGGCTCCTACTCGTCGAGTGCACGAACCTACTCGGCGAGTAGGATGAAGATACACATGAACTCGGCGAGTCCCCCCATGGACTCAGTGAGTTCATCCGGAAGATTGCAAAAATACGATTTTTTTCAACAATTAGCATCAAGTATCAAACAAACAAGCCTAGGCTCTGATACCACTGATGGGTTTTGAGCATTCTAACACTTCCTAAGTGTACATGCAACCCTAATAACCTTGGATCTATGTTTGTCAAATTCTCATGCAAAGTTGATTTCCAAGGTTATGATCCTATCTAGCATACATGGGGAACAATTTTAACTTAAATGAAAGATAGAACTACATACCTTGTTGTTGATTTTTAATCCTTGAAACCTTGTGAGCCTAGCACCCCCAAGTGTGATGCCTCAAATGCTTCACACAACACCAAATGCTACGAAGTAAACTTGGGGTGAAAGTATAACACTCTAAAAATCGGCTCTAGCCCTCAAGTATGCATTCATAGCCGATTTTGGGAGAAACATGAGCTTTATATAGTGTTGACACATTTAGGGTTACACCATGTAAACCCTAATGTGTCATGACTCTTCATTTCCATGAACCATGAGTTTGTAACTCCCATGGAGCCTCCATGGAGCATCCTATGGGTTTAACCCAACTTGATTATCCATGGAGCCTCTTAGCCCACTATGCAGGTTATGGATGATTTACATAATCAACCCATATATTTAATTAGTTATCTTTTGATCACTTAATTAATTCTTGGTCAAACTAATTAAATAATATTATTAATATATTAGAACTTATAATATATTAATAAACCACAAATGTTATTTCTCTCATTTAGTCTATCCAATTGGATGGTGTCATGCAACCCAAATGGACCATGCCGGGTCGGGTCAAGTACATACCAGAAATAGTTATGGACTTAGACACCTTATCCAACAAATCGGCTTTGCAGTTTCAACCCACGTATCCATCATATATGCTAAAAATCCCATCCACCCCTACTATAAACTCTGCCTCGCCCTGGCGGCAGAGCAGAATGCTGATCCAGATCTAGTATCCTCTCCATATACAGTAAGTACTCCCCCACTAGCATCTCGTATGGTCACCATCTGACGCTCACAGTCAATCACAACTCCAAACTGGCTCAACCTGTCCATGCCCACTATGACAATGACATCACCTATCGCTATCGGCACCAGATCTATCAGGAACTCAACACCAAAAATCTCTAATACACATCCTCGGAATACATCAGTGCCAAAAACCGCATGCTCATCGGCTATAGAAACCCTTAGTGGTCAACTCAACGCCTCGCATCTGACTCAAATGTGACGACAAAAGGATAAAGACGCGAAAGATCGACTTACACCTGAGTCAAATAGCACCAAAGCAGGCACATAACTCGCATGAAAAGTACCTACATACAACACATTATAAGCATCAACAAATCTCAAAATAGCATAAGTGAAGAGATACGTACCAGCTAGAACGTCAGGTGCTACGTGGACCTCCTTCGTAGCCAACTGGAAAGCTCTCCCACGAGCCCTCAGAGCCTCGGCCTTCACGAGACGACCATCAGTAACACGCAAAGCAGCAGGATTAGAAATCTGGGCTGATCTTAGAGTGAGCTGAGGACATTCGGCCTTTCGATGGCCAGTCTAGTTACAATGAAAACAAACCGCAAATCCATTGGGGCAGTCCTTCACCATGTCCCCCTCCTTGCCACATTTGTAGCAAATCCCTGATCAGCAAGATCCCTCGTGACTCTTGCCCCACTTACCACAAGTGCGGCCCTTCTGGCCCTAGCTCTCGTATTCACGGCCTTAGCCTAATTGGTCACTGGCTGCGACTGTACTGATCTCCTGTATCTACCCTGAGACTCCTCCTCCTCTATAGTATGAAACTCTAGCTCAATCTCCCTCCTCCTAGCATTGGTCTATAGTTCAGCCAATGTCCGATACGAAGAGTTCACCACAAACTCCCGAATATCCCGATTCAGTATGCTCAAGTATCAACTCACATGTGCCTACTCAGTGGACACGTGCTCAAGGCAGAGCAACACCCTCTCATGAAACATCCTCGTAATCTTTGTCACTGACTCTGTCTTCTGCTTGAGAGATAGAAACTCATGTCCCAAATGTTCCTTTTCCATCTGGGGAACCCATATTTGAATAACTTGGTGAGCCTCTCCCAAGTCATAACAACATGATCTACACGGGTAAAATCAGTTGTCACAAACTTCCACCAGTCCTTCACTCCCAATCGAAGTTGGTTCAGTGCGAACCGGACTCTCAAATGCTCTGTACATGAACAAATATAGAAACATCCCTCAATGTTGAAGATCCATCTCATGGCAATGATCGGATCCTGCGTCCCATCAAACTTTGGTAACTTCATGTTGCTGAACTCACGGAACAACAACGATTCACATCCTAGTGGCCTCGCAGCAGCTAGAGCTGTGGTGACTACAGTAGCAGCAGCCTCGGTGGCAATAGCATATCGCTCATCAAAAGTCTCAATAAGTGTGGTCTTAGTAGACCCGAACATCTCTGGTATGGCCTCTGTGATAGCTGCGACCACCTCCTCATGAATGATCCTGCGAATCTTCTCGTCATTGGTATCACTGCTCCCGGGGTTGTTGTGGGTAATCACCATAGTGTCTCTGAAATGCAAACACAAATTCATCAGACACTAGCTCAAACACTCACACACTTGATTACCCAACCCTACATGCTCCTTAGCATCCTAAGGTTCTTACTTAGGTCGCATACAGATCCAGTGCTTTCAGTAGTACGGGCCCAATACTACCTTCCACACCAACCTATAGTCCTCCCAAGTCCTCCTTCTAGGATCCTAATTCATAATACACTATCCCTCACGGATATCCAACTACTCTTTCGGTAGATTCCTCATTGCTTATCTAGGTATCTCTCCTAGATGTGACAACCGTCAATTTATGGTCAAGTCAAAGTCAAATAAAGTCAACAAGTCAAACCAGTCAACTCAATTAACCTTACATATTAGGGTATACATTACGTTACTACTATACAACTCGCTATTTTTAATAAGAAGTTATCACTTGAAAAATCCATACGTTGAGAATTCTCAAACCCTAATCAGTATAAGTGATGAAACTACTTGGTAAAACATTATCCCATACCCCTCGAGGGCTTATAACATTCATAACAAGGCTTAACGGGGTTTACACACCTTGCGTAGCGAAGCTAAACATCCAAAAAGGTCTCAAACGAAGTCTCTCTTAAATCTCTCTCGCTCTATCTCTCCTTACCACAAATCTCTCCCAAATCTCTCTAAGTATGTGAAATCTCTCCCAAATCTCTCTAAGTATGCGAAATCTCTCCCAAATCTCTCTAAGTATGTGAAACCTCTCTCAACTTTTCATAATCACTCGGGGCAACTTGACCCTTGATTTAGTCAAAAACCGCTCGAAAATGGAAGTTTTTGCGAAAAACAGCCATTTAGGGTCGAACCCTCTTAGAGCCGAACCTCTTAGAGGCGAAACCCTAAGAACCGAAACCCCAAGAAGCCTCCAGGACCGAACTGATGAAGAACCGAACTAGGAGGACCGAACTTGTATGAGAGCGAAGTTGCATGAGGGACCGAACCTCGAATATACCGAACCCGAACTACCTTTCGCCTTCGCCTCGTTCTATTCACCTTCGGTCCCTCTTTTGCTGGCTTCGCCTGTGAGACTGCTCAGACCGAACCTCTCCCTCTCGATTCTAATACATCAACCTAACCAGCCTTCAGTTCTAACCCTCTATGGACCGAAACTTCGGCCAGACTTTGGAAATTTTCATTTTCTTCCCAGTTTTCGACCCCATCTCCATTTTAAGCCCGTTTTTCGTGATTTTAATGCAGGATTTTCACCCAAACTCGTATTTTAACATAAGAGACCTTAAATATTCATTTTTTTTATCATATTTTGAGGTAAATCCTTGTCCAAGAATAAAATCTATTAGGTTAGATTTTGTGATAGAGTGTTGACTTTATCTAGTGTATGACACAAGCAACCCCCCATACCTTCATAGTACAACCATCAGTCACTATTCCTCCCTACCTAGTCAACTATTGTCCTTTGACACCCCTCCTCCAGCTGTAAAGGTTCATGAAAAGCTTAAAAATCTTCTATCTCCTTCCACTTTACTCACTCTCTCACCAAAGAGCAAACACCTTTCTCTCTCTCTCTCTCTCTCTCTCTCTCTCTCTCTCTCTCTCTTTCCCTCTCTAACTTGAGATTTCAAGGTTGCTCTTGAGCTTTTCACTTCAGTCTTGGTAAGTATATTCATCCTACATTTGAATACTCTACACTCCTTCACTCAAATCATGAATCTCTTATACGAATATGATCAAATTTGTTGCTAGATCTTCGAATCTTCAAGCATCTCCCAAGTGTTCTTGACTTGGAAACTTCTTTTCTTCATCATCCATCTCCTGGAATCATTCAAGGCGATTTCATAGCCCCGCTATTTTCATGTTTTCTCCAACGCTGAAACACCACATAAAGCTGCAAGCTTTACGTCCATGCATTGCATCTAGGGTTCGAAATGCCAAAACAATCTTTATGTAGGGTTTAATGCATACATAACTTGCCACCAGCTTGATAAAGCTTGGACCTTTGGGCTCAAGGGACTACATATGGTCCAGATGTGAAGTCTCAACTCCATGGCAAGCTCACAACACTCTAGAACTCAAAGAAGGATGGAAAAAGTCCCTAAACTCCCTAGAAACAAGATCTAACCAAAGAATGAGCATGGTGGTAGCTTTTTACCTTCAAAAAGAAGCTATGAATGAATGAACACCGGATCCAAGAGCACCCTCTCGTCCAAAGCCTTTTTCTACTCAATCTTCCTTCAAAAAATATTAGCCTCTCTTTCTCTCACACAAGGATATAGCTCGATTAGGGTTTCTCTTAGAGTGTTAAGATGATAAGGGAGGCGGAAATGAAGGCTTAAGGTCCTTTAAATAGGGTACAAGCCCTGAAAATTAGGATTTTCTCACTCAGCACCTACTCGTCGAGTTGGGGTCCTCCAACTTGGCGAGTAGACTTTAAAAATCACGCGGCCATTAACTCCTCACCTCGGCTAGTTGGGTCATCCAAATCGTCGAGTTGCTCTGTCATTATGAATGTAAATTAATTAGATATAATGCATGGGCATCGGGATCTTACAAAATGCCTCAACTAAGGTTAGTACCTTACATAAGTCATACCATAAATAATCCTTGAGCATACGCCTATGTTATTTATGGTCGGGCCTGTACATAACCAACCTTGAGCAAGGACTTTGATAGACTACAATGGTTGAAAGTTTTAGAGATTGAAGGATGTTCTCAAGATTCATTGCAGAAACCTAGTACATTATAAACCTTATATCAACCCCAAAACAACATATACATTTTCAAAATACTTAAAAATCTGGGATAACGTTCACATTTTCCTAGTTTGCCTAATCCCAAAGAGCAACAAAGAACGAATAGCTCGTATACCGTCGTTGCAGAGAAACCCATTGTTCCTAATCGATTAGTCAATAGTCTCCAAACTTCTCTCTTCATCATTTGAAATCGGTAGGATTTCAATTCTCTCTATATAATTTAGAAATCTATAGAATTTCTAGAATCGGTCACTCTTTATAATTTGGAAACTTACCACGAAAGTATTGGGGCTGACTGCTCTTGAATACATTTTAAATTTTTAGACATTTTGTTTGTTTATATTTTTTAAAATATTTTTTGTAAAAATGTTCTATAAATGTGAATTTTATTAACATGGATTATGTAGAAAATTAATTTTTTAATATGATTAATAGATAGGCTAACCAAAATTCGAAAACGGATTTCAAGTTATATAATAGCTAATTGGAAACCATATATCTCAGAAACGAACAAATTTTCTAAAAATAAAAAAATGAACCCGAAAAACATTAACACATGTGTTTGAGTTATAGCAATTCTAATTAGCATTTGTCATTCGGAACAAAATGTAAAAAGTTTCTAAAACAAAAAAAATTCAACTCAAAGCCATTGTAAAATGTAGAGACCCATTTTTCTAACGAACGGTGAGTGCGGAAGAAGGATATCTCGAGATTAATTGTGTTTTTGGAAGTATGAACATGAAGAACATATTATGAGTTCATAAGAAAAAGAGATCAAGAACAAAGAGAGAATACTCATAAGAACTTGGTGGGAAAGAAACTCTCCCTGGGTGGGAGAACCCACCACTTTCTCTCTCTAGGATTACATTGTGAGAAGTGTAATCACTAACTTAGAAAAGAAATGAGCTAGCTTACTCTAAAAATGACCAACTCTCCCTTTATATAGGAGGGAGAGTATTTACACCAACAATACAAATAAATGGAAATTACAACCTAATAATCACTCATTATTTATGGAGCATTTACATGTACCAACATTCTCTCCCTAAATGCTTACAAATGATGAGAGATACAATAAGTGATACAAGGCTATAATACAGTAATCCGACTAGCAAGTGTGGTAATAAAATGAACTCAAGTGCTGAAATGTCTCTGAAACTCTGAAGTGTCTGTGAAGTCTGAAACTGGCCATGAATCTCTGAAATGAAGGTCTTCGGCTTCAAAGCACAACCAATGAAGCAGAAAAGATAAGATCCAAATCTTCAAACCAATCATAATCACCCGAAGAAGGAGGTCACCATGAGCAAGTAGAAGATCCAATAAAAGAAACACTTCGTCTTCAAAAGTCTGAAAAACATCTCGAGTTCTCGAATCATAATATACCGAAATTCTTCAAAGAATAACCTGCTAAACATGTGAAGCATCCATAAAATGAAGTCCAGATAAAAATAATGTGAGTCCAAAAACATGGTCTAGCAATGCCGGAAATTTGATCCAAGGACCAAAAATAAGTGCCACGTCACATTGCCAATATAATCTTCGTCTTCAACATATCACAAATCCAAACTCGTGAAACCATAAGATCTGAACTAGATGCGAACACAAAATCATCCTGTGGTAGAGTCCGAATAATAAATAATCCGAATCGGAAAACATCGAGTAATGCCAAAAATTTGATCCGTGAAGACCAAAAACAAGTGCCACATCGCATCACTAAATAAATAATCGTCTTCAGAAGTCTTCAAAAATCCAAACTCAAACAATCATAAGAACCAAATCCGGATGATATTCTCTCCCTATTTTTGATAACCAATGACCGAATATCAAAAATCAACAAATCATCGGATGGAGAGTGTCGGATACCAAGAGCTAAGAGAAGCTCTCCCTAGATGTATGAAGGGTCTCGATAAGAAACGAGAAAGAGTAAAATAAATACTCTTGCGGTCATGAGAAAGCGGGTGACAGTTGCTGAAGCTGTGCTGAGAAAATCTGTTATGCCAAAAAATATATCCAAATATCCAAACTGCGGTGCCGGAACACTTGAAGTGGTCTTCAATAGAGAATAAAATCCACATGCTCAAGATACATGATTCGTCAACCAAAAATCGTAAGCAACAAGTCATAAAATCCCATAACGTGAAGAATCTGAAACAACTTTGGTGATCAATCGTCGTTGCGGTGCAAGCATCACAAAGATAATATGAAGTCCGACTGCGGTAGGAATATTCTTCCAATAATAACCGGCATGAAATAACCAATGTGACAATCCATTGGTAGGTTATGGCAAAAATTGGCGTTAAAAAAAATAATGGGTTTTAATAAAAAAAAATTGGTTATAATAAAAAAATGACTAAATAAAAAAATTGGTGTTAAAAAAAATAATTGGTTAAATAAAAAAATTGGCTGAGAAAAAAAAATTAATTAATTAAAAAAATAATGTAGAAAAAGAATCTGAATAAAAAAAATAAAGTCTAGAAAAAAATGTTTTAAAAAAAGGGAGGGGAGGAAAAAAGGTGGGGGAGGAGGAAGAAGAAAGGAGAAGGAAGGAGGAGGAGGAGGAGGAGGAGGAGGAGGAGGAGGAAGGAGGGGAGGAAAGGAGAAGGGCTAAAGGGAAGAAGGAGGAAGGAGGGAGGAGGGGGCGCTGGAGAGAGGAGGAAATCTGATGGAATCCGAAGTCTAAGGAGGGTGGTTGCTGATGAGGGTGGGTGCGGATCAGAGGGGGCTGGGTGCGGATGGGTGAGGTGGTCACGGATGGATGGTCTCGCTGCGGGTCTAGACTAGGTGATGGGCGAAGGCTGCAGATGGAGACTGCAGTAGGCGATGCGGTGCAAGACTGCTGATAGGCGCGCCTGCGGTCCGAAGCTATGGTGTAAACCAGGAAGATCCGGAGCTGCGGTCCTAGCCAGGAGCAGATCCGAAGTTGCGGTCATGAGAGACTTCAGTTCATCAGCAGGAAGGATATTCTTGCGGTTTTTGGCTGCTGGCCTCGGCTGTGGATAGAAGCTGAGAGGACCTCGGATCAAGGCTAAGGAGGGGCTACGGGGAGGCTTCTTAGGGGACTCCGGTAGGCAGTTTTTGGTTGCGGTTCGGGAGTCCGGAAGGAGCTGAACAGGTGACGAAAAATGCTCTATTTTCATGAAAAATGGTACCGCAAAGGCCATTTATTCATATTTTAATAAGGGAATATTTTTATAAAGCATTATAAGTCAAAGGAAGGTCTTGGGAAGGCAAAAAGAGGAGTGTGCAGGGGGTTTTTAGGGACAAAAGGTGATGAGATTTGTCATAGCCACATGGTTTTTTGCTTGGGAAGGCAAATAAGAGTGAATTACTCTTTACCCAAAAGAGCAAAAAGGACAAAGTGCTTTATGCAAACACATATTACGTCCAAATTTCTTCAATTAAAGATCTACAGCAAGAGTAAATGAGGAGGAAAAGTCTTCATACCTCAAGAAGATTTCAAGCTGCTGGGTAAAAGAAAAAGCACCACTTCAATGAAAATAAGCCCATAATTGTGTCTTCTCATCTCCAAGGCATAAATAAAATGCCTGGAGCAAATCTTCAACCTTTTAAGAGACCACAAAAATTAATTTCTCTTCCCATTTGCTTCATTTCTTCAATAGAAACATAATAAGAACATGAAGAACACCATTTTTCTAGCAAAAATAGAACGATCAGCAGCAGCAACATTTTTATTTTGTTGAGATAGAATCACCCAAATGATAGAAATAAGAAAGAACATCATAAAAAAAATTCCGGTTTGCAACCCGAAAAATTTTTCTTGCAGAAACACGGAAAAATCACAAGATAATCACCGAACGGGAGTCGTTCCCTTGAACTAATCATGAGATCTTCAAGGTACGGCTCTGATACCAATTGTAGAGACCCATTTTTCTAACGAACGGTGAGTGCGGAAGAAGGATATCTCGAGATTAATCGTGTTTCTGGAAGTATGAACACGAAGAACATATTATGAGTTCATAAGAAAAGAGATCAAGAACAAAGAGAGAATATTCATAAGAACTTGGTGGGAGAGAAACTCTCCCTGGGTGGGAGAACCCACCACTTTCTCTCTCTAGGATTACATTGTGAGAAGTGTAATCACTAACTTAGAAAAGTAATGAGCTAGCTTACTCTAAAAATGACCAACTCTCCCTTTATATAGGAGGGAGAGTATTTACACCAACAATACAAATAAATGGAAAATTACAACCTAATAATCACTCATTATTTGTGGAGCATTTACATGCACCAACATTCTCTCCCTAAATGCTTACAAATGATGAGAGATACAATAAGTGATACAAGGCTATAATACAGTAATCCGACTAGCAAGTGTGGTAATAAAATGAACTCAAGTGCTGAAATGTCTCTGAAACTCTGAAGTGTCTGTGAAGTCTGAAACTGGCCATGAATCTCTGAAATGAAGGTCTTCGGCTTCAAAGCACAACCAATGAAGCAGAAAAGATAAGATCCAAATCTTCAAACCAATCATAATCACCCGAAGAAGGAGGTCACCATGAGTAAGTAGAAGATCCAATAAAAGAAACACTTCGTCTTCAAAAGTCTGAAAAACATCTCGAGTTCTCGAATCATAATATACCGAAATTCTTCAAAGAATAACCTGCTAAACATGTGAAGCATCCATAAAATGAAGTCCGGATAAAAATAATGTGAGTCCAAAAACATGGTCTAGCAATGCCGGAAATTTGATCCAAGGACCAAAAATAAGTGCCACGTCACATTGCAAATATAATCTTCGTCTTCAACATATCACAAATCCAAACTCGTGAAACCATAAGATCTGAACTAGATGCGAACACAAAATCATCCTGTGGTAGAGTCCGAATAATAAATAATCCGAATCGGAAAACATCGAGTAATGCCAAAAATTTGATCCGTGAAGACCAAAAATAAGTGCCACATCGCATCACTAAATAAATAATCGTCTTCAGAAGTCTTCAAAAATCCAAACTCAAACAATCATAAGAACCAAATCCGGATGATATTCTCTCCCTATTTTTGATAACCAATGACCGAATATCAAAAATCAACAAATCATCGGATGGAGAGTGTCGGATACCAAGAGCTAAGAGAAGCTCTCCCTAGATGTATGAAGGGTCTCGATAAGAAACGAGAAAGAGTAAAATAAATACTCTTGCGGTCATGAGAAAGCGGGTGACAGTTGCTGAAGCTGTGCTGAGAAAATCTGTTATGCCAAAAAATATATCCAAATATCCAAACTTCGGTGCCGGAACACTTGAAGTGGTCTTCAATAGAGAATAAAATCCACATGCTCAAGATACATGATTCGTCAACCAAAAATCATAAGCAACAAGTCATAAAATCCCATAACGTGAAGAATGCGAAACAACTTTGGTGATCAATCGTCGTTGCGGTGCAAGCGTCACAAAGATAATATGAAGTCCGACTGCGGTAGGAATATTCTTCCAATAATAACCGGCATGAAATAACCAATGTGACAATCCATTGGTAGGTTATGGCAAAAATTGGCGTTAAAAAAAATAATGGGTTTTAATAAAAAAAAATTGGTTATAATAAAAAAATGACTAAATAAAAAAATTGGTGTTAAAAAAAATAATTGGTTAAATAAAAAAAATTGGCTGAGAAAAAAAATTAATTAATTAAAAAAATAATGTAGAAAATAAAGTCGAGAAAAAAAGGTTTTAAAAAAAGGGAGGGGAGGAAAAAAGGTGGGGAAGGAGGAAGAAGAAAGGAGAAGGAAGGAGGAGGAGGAGGAGGAGGAGGAGGAGGAAGGAGGGGAGGAAAGGAGAAGGGCTGAAGGGAAGAAGGAGGAAGGAGAGAGGAGGGGGCGCTGGAGAGAGGAGGAAATCTGATGGAATCCGAAGTCTAAGGAGGGTGGTTGCTGATGAGGGTGGGTGCGGATCAGAGGGGGCTGGGTGCGGATGGGTGAGGTGGTCACGGATGGATGGTCTCGCTGCGGGTCTAGACTAGGTGATGGGCGAAGGCTGCAGATGGAGACTGCAGTAGGCGATGCGGTGCAAGACTGCTGATAGGCGCGCCTGCGGTCCGAAGCTATGGTGTAAACCAGGAAGATCCGGAGCTGCGGTCCTAGCCAGGAGCAGATCCGAAGTTGCGGTCATGAGAGACTTCAGTTCATCAGCAGGAAGGATATTCTTGCGGTTTTTGGCTGCTGGCCTCGGCTGTGGATAGAAGCTGAGAAGACCTCGGATCAAGGCTAAGGAGGGGCTACGGGGAGGCTTCTTAGGGGACTCCGGTAGGCAGTTTTTGGTTGCGGTTCGGGAGTCCGGAAGGAGCTGAACAGGTGACGAAAAATGCTCTATTTTCATGAAAAATGGTACCGCAAAGGCCATTTATTCATATTTTAATAAGGGAATATTTTTATAAAGCATTATAAGTCAAAGGAAGGTCTTGGGAAGGCAAAAAGAGGAGTGTGCAGGGGGTTTTTAGGGACAAAAGGTGATGAGATTTGTCATAGCCACATGGTTTTTTGCTTGGGAAGGCAAATAAGAGTGAATTACTTTTTACCCAAAAGAGCAAAAAGGACAAAGTGCTTTATGCAAACACATATTACGTCCAAATTTCTTCAATTAAAGATCTACAGCAAGAGTAAATGAGGAGGAAAAGTCTTCATACCTCAAGAAGATTTCAAGCTGCTGGGTAAAAGAAAAAGCACCACTTCAATGAAAATAAGCCCATAATTGTGTATTCTCATTTCCAAGGCATAAATAAAATGCCTCGAGCAAATCTTCAACCTTTTAAGAGACCACAAAAATTAATTTCTCTTCCCATTTGCTTCATTTCTTCAACAGAAACATAATAAGAACATGAAGAACACCATTTTTCTAGCAAAAATAGAACGATCAGCAGCAGCAACATTTTTATTTTGTTGAGATAGAATCACCCAAATGATAGAATTAAGAAAGAACATCATAAAAAAAATTCCGGTTTGCAACCTGAAAAATTTTTCTTGCAGAAACACGGAAAAATCACAAGATAATCATCGAACGGGAGTCGTTCCCTTGAACTAATCGTGAGATCTTCAAGGTACGGCTCTGATACCAATTGTAGAGACCCATTTTTCTAACGAACGGTGAGTGCGGAAGAAGGATATCTCGAGATTAATCGTGTTTCTGGAAGTATGAACACGAAGAACGTATTATGAGTTCATAAGAAAAGAGATCAAGAACAAAGAGAGAATATTCATAAGAACTTGGTGGGAGAGAAACTCTCCCTGGGTGGGAGAACCCACCACTTTCTCTCTCTAGGATTACATTGTGAGAAGTGTAATCACTAACTTAGAAAAGAAATGAGCTAGCTTACTTTAAAAATGACCAACTCTCCCTTTATATAGGAGGGAGAGTATTTACACCAACAATACAAATAAAGGGAAAATTACAACCTAATAATCACTCATTATTTGTGGAGCATTTACATGCACCAACATAAAAAGCATTACAAAAATAATTAAAAAAAAGATAAAAAAACATTAAAAAAATATACATTCAAACAAAAAAAACTTATTCAAGACAAACATCAAAAAATGTAAACTAATAAAATATAAACAACATTAAAAAAATATATATTCAAAAAATGTTTTAAAAAATATAAATCATAAATATAAAAATAAATAACTTAAAATGTAGCAGCAAAATATAAAAAAATTAAACATATCTATATATATATATATATATATATATATATATATATATATATATATATATATATATATATATATAAATAATGATAAAAGAAAACAAAAATATAAAAGTAAGGGTAAAATAGTTTTTTTTAAATGGACTTAGGATTTGCAATGCAATTTCTTTAAACCACAGGGATGCATCTTGTCAAATTTTTAGTAGTTGGATTGAAAATGTTAATATGACCAAACCATAAGTACCAAAATTGTAATTTACTGAACTAATAAACAGAGATTAGAATACCCTTCAATAGGCCTAACAATCATGTCGTGTTCAGGTTGGCGGGTTTGGAATATAAACCTATATATGACCCGTTAACCCACTTATTTATATGGGTTCATATGTTGGCAGGTTCGTGGGTTACATTTGCGTTCATGGGGTCAAATTTGGGTTCATTTTTCTTTAGGTTGGATTGTAGCAAATCGATTGCCTATTGCGTTGTCCGTTCATCATTCATGTTCTAGCATCGACGTCGTTTGATAATGATTCAATCATTCATGCCACCGTTCTTCGTGAGATCGTTCTGTCGTTGTCAGAGGGGAGATTGAGAGAGGGCTTATTTGATTTTGTTTGTGAGATACTAAGATTATTTAGGGCAAACGCCGAATGCTAAATGGTCAACAGTATCGGGTATCATATCCTAGTATAAAGTATAAACTATTTAGTGTATAATACTTAATACATTTAAAAAATATATAATTTTTTTAACTAAAATTCTAAACGGGTTGGCGGGTCAACCCATTTATTTTTTTAGAAAGCCATATATGACGTGTTTAATAAACGGGTTGATGGGTTGGCGGGTTGAAAAACTCAACCCCAAACCCGTTTATTTTGTGTTGTGTCACAGGTTATGTCGCGGGTCGTGTCGAGAATTATAAGGCCTACCATTAAAGTAAATAGTACGACCTCATCTCCCTCATGTGCACAATCGATTCCAAAGAATTCACCCTAGCTTTGCCGATTGAGTCAGTTGCACACTGGTCTGACGTTGTCGTCGCTCACCCCAACTTTGATGTTGTCATCGATTCCATCCACTTTAACTACCTCGAGCTTTAATTTCTTCTCTCAAATTGATTTCATTCCCCAAATGTACTGACTATATAATTCCTGCTTGGTTTCTTGGTGTGGCTCCACCTGTTTCGTTATGAATATACTTCATTAATATGAATTCAATATGTCTCACTTGAAGATATCATATTTAAGAATCTTGTTATGTCTTATAATGGTCCATAATGGACAAAACAAGTTCAATATTCGTCTTTCTTCAATGCTATGTTCTCCTTTATCACATAACTTCCAAGACCTTCTTTGACTTTAATGTATGAACTCTTACACAAATCAATTATGGGTGTTTTCTTTAGATGGTTCCATCCCAAGCAACTTGTAGTCTATTCAAAAGTTAAAGTTTTTTTTATTTAATTTCATAGTGAAGTTCTGATATTGATACCTTCGAATAGTTTATTGATGTTTACCTAAATGCGAACCATCTAGGATAATGATTTATATGAATCACGAAGCAACAGACTATATGATTTAATGACATGTTTGGAGTGTGATTTTTGCCTTGTAATAAATTATATGAAGCACGATAGTTAATGAACTATTTAATTAGATCATCAAAGCTTCTCTCATTCTGTTTTCACTAAGAAAGCATCTAATATGTTATAAGTAATGAACTATTTAATAGTTAATGAATCCAAATTAAAATAGTAAATGACTATTAAGAAAAGTTCTATTGATTCTTTTTTGGACTTAGTTCAAACACAATTAATCTTCCACATTGGTTATGCATGAACAAAAATATATCCAGATGACATATCACATGGCCGGTTCTGTTAGGCATCTACAATCTTCCACATTGGTTATGCATGAACAAAAATATATCAAGATGACTTTGCTAATTTAAGGTCTGAAGCAACCTGGGAACGATATTGATGTGTATTTGGCTCCATTAACTGAAGATATGAAGGAATTGTGGAACTCAGACGTAGAAGTATATGATGCCTACATGAAGGAAATTTCCCAACTCCGAGCGATGATTTATTGCACCATAAGTGATTTTCCAGCGTATGGAAACTTGTCAGGATATACTACAAAATAAGGAAATGCATTTCCTATTTGTGAATATGAAACATGCTATGGTTAACAAACTGTAAGAAGAATGTATTCATAGGTCATAGAAGGTTACTTCCAGTAAAACATGTGTATCATACACAAAAACATTTTTTCGATGGTAAAATTGAAGACGAAGTGACAAGACCAGCAATGAAAGAGAAGGTGTATTATCAAGAGTGAATAACTTGAACATTGTGTTTGGTGTAAAAAACCTCAAAAAAATATATGGAAGAAGAGGTTTATTTTTTGGGAGTTGCCATATTAGAAGCACCTGGAAGTTTGACACTGTCTTAATCCGATGCATATTGGGAAAAATGTTTTTAAAAGTTTGATAGGTTTTTTGTTGAATACTCCTTGGAAAACGAAGGATGGTATCAAAGTTCGAGAAGATATGGTCGAAATGGGAATTCGGACGGAACTTGCACCTGTCAAGAACGAATGATAACGTACGTATCTACCACCAACTTGTTATACCATGTCTAAGGCCGAGAAGACCAAATTTTGTAAATGTTTGCATGGGGTGAAAGTCCCATTAGGATGTTGGGGTCGATGAAAGATTTAGCGTTGTGTGACATCCCAAAATTTATGTCGTAGACCGTGAACCGTCAAGTTAACAATAAATCTCTTGGTAATTTGACTCCTTGAGTTTTACTGCATCTTATGTAAAATAAATGAGTTCATTTCAACTATTATAAGATATCATATCGTATCTTACTTCCAAATGTGTAAGCTGACAAATGAATCAAACAGTTCAAACAGCAATCATAATTAATGTGTCTGAAAAACTGAAATTTTGTACTAAGAAGTTATGAGCAAAACAATCAGTCTAGTCTGGTAGTATATGTTTCTCTCTTTCCGAAAATATAAAGAGCGTCCAAAACGGAGTCCGAATGCAAATGATACAACTGTTTTAAGAATCAAAAACAGTATAATATTATTTTTCTTAAAACTGTCAAAATCGTTTCTATCGGTTGAGGGACTTGCACACCTCAGGAAATTCCGAGAGCATTTTTTGACTCAGATCATTGTCTATTATTTAATTTTATACTTGAAATATTTTTAGTAAAAATTATCTTAAAAGGCGAAAAATCAGACGTTTTTGGATTTATTAAACGCGATTTCACGAAGTTCTATAGATCAAAAAATTAATTTGTTTGAATTTTTGAAATTATTGTACTAAACTCTATCATTCACCATTTTCAGAAAAATATTTAAAATTGGGATCGATGACACACAAATCAAGAAAAACTGTTTTGTAACATCTTAAATACAACAAGTGTGGCATTACCTATTTTGTTATCATAAGTCATAAACTTTGACACAAATATTCAACCATATGTTATTGCATTCTTTTACATAAATTTATCCCTTTATCTACCATCGATTTCAAAAATACACACAAATAAATGACCAATTAGATTAATACATCAATACATACACATAATACATGAAGAAATTCAATATTTGCAAATTTCACACAAAATACACAAATTGTAGATAAATGACAGCTATTAAATTCTTGCACATCTAAAATTACACACAAATGCTTGCACTCTTCCTTCAACCAATACCAACCAATAACAATTTAAATCTTAAACTGGAAACCTTTATTTTCTGCCTGCATCTTTGTTTCCAGTCAACAACATTCTTGTTCTTATTCTCGATGCAAACAAAAAGAACCACAGCTTCCAGTTCATTCTTCCTTCGTTCTTCTCTTCCTTCTTCTTCCTCGTGGCAGCCTCCCTCGTTTTTTTTCAATCAATAATCAAACCCAAACACCCACTTGGGTTCCATCGATTTCTGTCAAAACAAACAAAAGAAATAAGAAGAAGAACAGAAAACGAAGGAAACCGTTTGAGCAGCCCTCGCTGCACCCACCGAGACCACCAGAAGCACCGCTGCATCTGTTCTCCTTTTCCCTCCCTTCACAACCTCTTAGCCACACCACACCCTTGATCCAAAAACCACTGAACCGCTTTCCCTTTTGCCTCTCGCTATCTGACAGAAATAGCGCAGTCTCGCTGCTCTTCCCTCGTCTCTTCGGCCCCGTCAACCCCCGGAGACGTTCCCTTCGCGATCAATCGACAAAAATATTCGCATTATCCGCCTGCGAGCTTCTGCTACCTTCGGTCTGCTCTCCCTTCTTCTTCCTCGTGACAGCCTCCCTCGTTTTTTTTTCTATCAAAAATCAAACCCAAACACCCAATTGGGTTCCATCGATTTCTGTCAAAACAAACAAAAAAAATAAGAAGAAAAAAAAACGAAGGCAAACCGATTGAGCAGCACTCGCTGCACCCACCCAGACCACCAGAAGCACCGCTGCTTCTGTTCTCCTTTTCCCTCCCTTCGCAACCTCTTTGCCACACCACACCCTCGATCTAAAAACCAATGAACCGCTTTCCCTTTTGCTTCTCGCTATCGGACAGAAATAGCGCATCCTCGCTGCTCTTCCCTCTGTCTCTTCGGCCCCGTCAACCCCCGGAGACGCTCCCGTCGCGATCAATCGACCAAAATATTCGTATTAGCCGCCTGCGAGCTTCTTCCTCCTTCGGTATTCTTCGTGATCTCCGACGAACAAGGACCCAGATGCAGAGCCGTCGCCTTCGTCTTTCTTTCTTCTGATTTCGTTCCCGTATTTCTTCTTTTTTGCTCGGCAGATGGACCACCGGAGGCGTTCGTTTTGTCTTGCCTTCGATCCGTTCTTTTCCTTTGCCCGATCAATGAATGGTCGACTGACATTGTCATCCCTCCAATCGCCTTCGTTCATCATTTCCGTTCAATTATCCCTCCGATCGTCCAAACAAGGAAACGGGGGCATAAAAGCCCCAATTTCATTTAGCTTTGTGAGATGACCAAACTAACCTCCTTATTAAATCATTTATTCAAAATGAGTCCCAACCCCAAACATTGAACCATTTATTCAAAATAGCCCCTCCAATGGAGATTTCTTAACAAAATCAATCCAATTCCCAAACTTAATTTCCATTTAAACCATTTCAGCCCCTCCCTTGATTTATTTTAACCAAAGTAGTCATATTTTGGTTAATTAAATTACTCAACAGCTCCCAATAGTTTAAATTCGTTACGAAATGGTCCCGGAAATATTTCAAAGTTCAAGAGACGTGACTTTACGGTTTCTCACGTCAATCTTCCCAAAAATAAACGAACTCCGAACAACTCGAACTCACACTTCAAGAGTGAGTGCTTACAGCCCATTTTTAATAATTTTAATAATTTTAATTATCTCGAGGGGGGGGGGGGGAATACATGTGCTGATATACTTCGTTTATACAAACAAATTATCCTTTTATGCGAAAATACAACCAGTCTAGTATATAAAAATGTAACATATTGTTACAAATAAACTAGTATAAACTTTTCGTATACGTATAATGGTTATTTTATCGTGAAATAAGTAATCTACAAAACAAATTCTACATGATACAAAAAAATATAATTTTTATGTGACTTTGTATATTATAACAAACATGTTATAAAGCTTTGTAGTATTTCAAGGATTCAAGCTATTACTATTCATGTATATTTAAAGTTTATATATGTACATATGCTCATTGCTTTGAAGCGAACATCTTTATAAAAGCGAGTACAATACACTTTTACATGCATACCAAGCATACTTGGCTTTTATAAACTTTATACAATAAAATTCATTATGCCTAGTGAGTTAACCACAATTAAATTAGGGCTGAGAGCTATTCACATATTTTATTTAAGGACTTTTCAGTGAGACTATATTCATTAGCTGAGTCTAAACACTTCGCATACCCACACTACTATAACCGTTAATCTTCGGAGTGAGATACATATGTATGGATCTATATAGGGTTGACATCCCCACCTGCAGTTGCTAGATACAACCTCGAACGATCAATCGAAGTGGGTGATAAGTGTCTACAATTGTTACTATAACGTCTAATGAAGCGTTGTAGGGGGTACATTTAATCTCATAGCTCGGTTATAGGACTCACTATAAACATTAACCGGAATCTCTCTCTCTCTCTCTCTCACTACAACCCATGGCTTGGTTTCTTTCAAAACTATTTTAAGTATGGATTTGTTTATGCAACAGTATAATATGGTTGTCAAGTATCTTCAAGGAATCTTTACAAATGTAGTTTTAAGTATGGATTTATTTATACAAAGATACATTTTGGCTTTTAAAGACTCTTAACAAACATAGTTTTAACTTTTAACTATTGTTATACTTAGAAAGAAAATATTTTTTAGACGTTTTAAAAGTATTACTACTGTTAGCAGAAAACCTATAACTCTTACTAACCTTGTGTCGACCCTCAAAACTACATGTTTTCTTAGGAAATCACTAAACAGACATTCAAGAAAGATTGTACTATAGGTGACCTAGTTTACTTGCTATTGTATTATATGCATATCTGTTAAGACAATTCATTTACTATTATTATTTCTAAAAACCTTGTATTCAAATATCAAGATGGTACCATCTTTTTTCTTGAAAAAAAGGATCGGTGCTCCCCATGGCGACCTAATCAGTCTGATAAAACCCTTCCCCAGCAGCACCTGGAGCTGTGACGATAACTCCTGCATCTCTGGTGGTGCTAGGCGATAAAGTACCTTGGTAATAGGCGTCGCTCCAAGAACTAAATCAACCCGGAACTCCAGTTGCCTCTCGGGCAGCACACCTGGTAACTCCTCTTGAAAAACATCTGGGAACTCGCACACAATCGGAACCTCGGATATAGAACTCGGACTCTCTGAAACAACTCACGTGTAACGCCCGTAGATCAGGGCTAGTTAATTTAGAAACAATGAGCATCAAATATGAATTTTTGATAAAATATTATTTAGAATGAATAATTTTAATGAAGTTTTAGTGGTCGTGACAAGGATTCCGGATATAAAAAGAATGCCGAAATCCGAGATATAACGAAGAAGTTATGACTTGTCGATGTTTCGTGACAAAACCAGCACGACACAATGCGACGTAAATAGTGAATTTATGATAGAGCGATATTTGGAATTAGCGATCTAAACGAAAGTCGTAGAATACGTTAAACCGAGAGCGTACATAAAAAGAACGTCTAAATCTGACTTCGTATGAAGAAGTTATGATTTTCCAAAGTTTCGACTTAGCGTTATGCAGCCTAAAGTTCAAATATGAGATAGAGTGATTTCTAGACGAAACAATCTAAACGAGAATCGAAGATCTCATAGATAGTAGTTCAACGGTAAAAAGACAGACGAAAACGGACGTCAGATGAAGAAGTTATGAGTTTATATCGGAGTTTTCCTGTCCCGGTCTACTAAAAATAATATAATAAAAATAAAGTCAAAATTAGTCGACGTAGTCTAAGCGAGAGTTGTAGAGCATTGTCTCACTAACGTGTGGAAATAAAGAACGTCGAAAACGGAGCTCGTATGCGAAAGATATGAATTTCTGAAGTTCAAAACACAAATTTCGAGGCTGTGTTAGAGCTCACGACATGAGCAGGGTCCGCACGACGTGAGCAGAGACTGGAGACCCTCCAGAACAAGTGGACGAGTGACGAACACAGTGACGACTAAGCTCATGATGTGAGCACTTCAATTTCATGACGTGAGATTGGAAAATCGGCCCTATAAATAGAAATCGAGGGTCATCCGAATTTGGTTGTTCATCTCTTCTCTCTCACTCACTCCCGATACCCTCTATAGCTATCCTAAAGTACCCCCAATGCCCCGGTATCATCCCGACACCCGAAGCGAGTCCCGAAGCCCCGAAGATCCCAAGAAGAAAAGAGTTTCAAGCCGAAGCTCTGCTCACGAGAAACCCGGTGTTGGATGATATTCTAGTTTCACCGAAGAATACTACTTTTAGAGTCGTAGTGTTGTCTGAGCATCTTTTGATCAGGTGAGTGTATAGTCCCTTTCATAAACACGATTTTAACAAGTATTGGTTGAATGTATTACATCTACATTATGGTGAGTATGTAGTCACTTTTTTCAAACACATAAATATGAAGTATTTTCTATGAAAAATCTGTTGTGCATTTATATATTGTTCTTTATTTGAGATGAGTGCGGAATGGATGTTTTATATAGTTTTTAAATGAGTTAATTGTATATGTATTTTATACCTACAAATATGTTGGGTAAAGCAGGGGTAGATAAGATAGTTGGTGTGTGATTAAATATGAGTTGGATAAAGAGATAAAAGGTGATATAGATCTTGAGGTTAGGGTGACAGGTGAAAAATGAGTGAAACCCTTACCCAAACTGTTGCCCCCGTCATCCAGTAGAGTAGGGATGACAACCACGAACAATTCTAAACAGTCCACTGAAACACTAGTAGGCTCGCAACTTGTAGGTGTTGTGAACTTGATGTTTACCGTTGTACTCTAAGAACTTATTGACACGTATTGCCAGACGGGTCTCGAAAACGATATTCTCAATAAACAAGATAAACTTGTTACTAATCCGGGAGTATGGATTAAGACATAGTTAATTGTCCTTAGTCCGGGAGTATGGATTGGGCACAATTATAGATCTTGGATTATGGATTAGATCAGAAGATTAGTTTTAGATCCGAGAGTATGGATCAGATCAAGAGGTAAGTTTTAGATCCGTGAGTAGGGATCAGGTAAAGAGGAAAATTTTGATTCAGGAGTTTAGATTGTGTTTTTGTGAGGATCGACGGGGTGAGATAAGAGTTGTTTTATATGGTGAAATTGTATAAGTCTGTGAGTTCTAATATATGTACATATATGATATAACATTGTGGGCTGAAAACCATATATGCTCACCAGGCTCCCAGGCCAGACCCACTCAGCTTTCTTTGTATTACACGTTATGGCACGAGAGCATAAGTTGGCTGGCATAACGTGCGATTTTGGATTATAGGCCAGTAGTTATAAATAACTGTTGTGAGGTCTATTTTGTTTTGTTTATGCTTTTGGTCTGTATCGAACATGACATCCTAAGTATTTTAAATGAAATACATTTCTACGAAAGTGCTTTGATAATTCTGTATCATATTTTGGGAACAAATTCTACAACTCTTTTAATCAAAGGATTACTTTGATTGTATAAAATAAAGCAGAAACAAATCGGTATTTTCTGGCCATGAAATTGGGGATGTCACAGTTGGTATCAGAGCATTAGTTTAAGCGAACTAGGAATTTGTAGTATTTCTAAACTTAAACTTAGAATGCTAAGCGATGATTATGAGATAACTGTCTACCATATTTTAAGACACGAGCACTAGTATATTTTAGGAAAGTTGCCAAAAATGCTTTTATGTGCTAAATATTATATGTTTTCTATATATGATATTATTTGTTCGGATCTATGGTCTATTGCCGACCGGGTCTGGAAACCTTATGTGTTTAGGATTCTAAGTGTACGACTACGGTATTAGAACTAGCATGTAAACGTTTTGGGGTGATAAGGAAGATTTGAATATCTATCGTGAATGAGGATCTAAATTCACCTTATTTGGTGTATAGATCAAAAATTGTGAGAACAAGAAGTGGAGTTCAAAACGCTGACGAAAACAGGAATCAAGCACCTGTGATTGAACAAGTAGTTGTTGCAACAGCAGTACCTGAGCCAATGACAATGGCTGGAGTACAAATGGTGATTCAGCCAATGTTGGATCGTCAAATGGAAGAAACTAGACGTCTGCTTCGGAAGAATCATGAAGAACTCTTAATACCGATTAAAGAGCCCGAAGTGAATGGAGGGCAGTCGGAGAGAGGGAACTTCAGTGGGATTATCGGTCAAGCCAACCCACCGTTAGTTCGATAGAACAACCTGGATGGAGGAAATGACGGACGTGGATGCAAGTATAAGGATTTCATGGAATCCAAAGCACCATGTCTAGCTGGAAGCCCGACACCAGTGGGAGTTATGGACTGGATCTCCGAGATGGGAGACGATGTTTGAGAGTTGTGAGTGTAGCAACATACAGAACACTGCTCTTGCGATTCCTCTATTAAAGTCTGGAGTTCCAGAATCTGAAGAAGGGAAGATTGAGCGTCACTGAGTACGCTAGTAGTTTTACGGAGAAGATGAAGCTTGTTCCTTACCTAGTTCCAACTGAACTCTCCAAGGTTAACAAGTTTGCTCGTGGATTACCAGCAGACTTTGGTCCGATGGTCAAGCAAACAACCACTTTGAAAGCCGCCATCTGGGCTGCTAGGAATGTTGAGACCCAGATAAGGGAAAAGAATCTGGAGAAGGCTGAAGTGGGCATGAAAAGAAAGTTTGAAGGATTCTCAAGGTCCGATAAGAAGAGAAAACTTTCGAAGTCTGGTTCGAAGGAGTTCGAAGAAGGAGCACAATGGTGTGATAAGTGCAAGAGGAAGCACATTGGGAGATGCTCTACTTCAAATGCGGGAAGACTGGTCATTACACCAATGAATGCACAACCAAAAACGAAGCCTGATTTAAGTGTGGTGAAGAAGGACACTTCAAGCATAATTGCCCAAGAAGAGAAGAGGCTACAAAGCCGAATGTGCTGCCATAGCCAAAGGCGAGAGCATTTCAAATGATCCTTGACGAAGCAGATGAAAATGCGAGGAATCAAGGGTGAAGACTTCATATCACGACATAGCTAGTATCAGGAAGTGTAGCCTATTAAAGGCATAGTATAGGATGAACTTGAACCTCTGTGTAATCGTTTCAAGAATTAATATAAACCCTAGTTTTGTTATCTGGTATGGTAGATGATTGTGTGATTTTCTTTTGTGGTGACTTGGATTGACCATGGGATAATACTTGGGACGAGTACAAGTAGGTGTGAATGGTAGTAGAGGCCTATACTATCGGAAGCACAGGACTTACACTTGGATCAGGGAAAGTCACAACATTACCAAGAAGCTAGTAATTGATTTCGTTTTATTCAAGTATGTCATTACCATTGTTTTGGTAATGACTAGTAAGATGGTTGTTATTTCGACCCTAGTGGTCATATCAAATTGAGTCCGACTACGATGAGCTTGTTACATGGTTCAGAGGACCAAGTTCGATGTAACATCTGACTTAAGTCAGAAGATTGAAATCAATGTGATCATTGGTATCACGCTCATTATTAATGAAGTTTGTAGCTGGAAATGCTACATGTTAAAATGTGGTTATATCGCATTAGAACAAGAAGGAAGGTATATTGGATTTTTGGGCTTTAACTCTAAAAGACCTGAGTCTAAGCATTGCATCATACAATGAGAGGTCATTAGAGCACGACCCATCGGTCTGTTGCAATAGATAAAGAAAAGTATTTATCCTAAGAAGAAGAAGGAGTCCACAATAAGGACTTATTTTGTAACTTGAAGGTTATGATTGAAAGTCCGGCTTAGTACGAAAAGCAGATGCAAGATTGAGCATCGTTTGCAGTCAAGAAGCCCTACAGTTAGATACTCTTTCGAGGAAACATAGAAGTTATGGTTATTACCTAGGATGAAGGGATAACGTATGGATTCATTATTCAAGTCCTATTTCGTTGATGATTTCACGACGTAATCATCCTAAGGGGGGAGATAATTGTAACGCCCGTAGATCAGGGCTAGTCAATTTGGAGGCAATGAGCATCAAAAATGACTTTTTGATACAAGATTATTTAGAATGAATAATCTTAAAGAAGTTGTAGTGTTCATGATAAGGATTCCGGATATATAAAGAATGCCGAAATCCGAGTTATAACGAAAAAGTTATGACTTGTCGAAGTTTCGTGACAAAATCGGTACGACACAGCGCGACGTAAATAGTGAATTTACGATAGATTGATATTTGGCCTTAGCGATCTAAATGAAAGTTGTAGAATACGTAAAACCGAGAGCGTGCATAAAAAGAACGTCTAAATCTGACTTCGTATGAAGAAGTTATGATTTTTCAAAGTTTCGACTTAGCGATATGCAGCCCAAAGTTCAAATATGAGATCGACTGATTTCTAGCCGAAACAATCTAAACGAGAATCGAAAATCTCGACAATAGTAGTTCAACGGTAAAAAGACAGACGAAAACGGACGCCAGATGAAGAACTTATGAGTTTATATCGGAGATTTCCTGTCCCGGTCTAGTAAAAATAATATAATAAAAATAAAGTCAAAATTAGTCGACAGAGTCTAAATGAGAGTTGTATAGCATAATCTCACGTACGCGTGGATATAAAGAACATCGAAAACGGAGCTCGTATGCGAAAGATATGAATTTCTGAAGTTCAAAACACAAATTTCGAGGCTGTGTCAGAGCTTACGACGTGAGCAAAGACTGGAGACCCTCCATAGCAAGTGGACGAGTGACGAATGCAGTGACAACTAAGCTCACGACGTGAGCACTTGAATCTCACGATGTGAGATTGTAAAATCGGCCCTATAAATAAAAATCGAGGGTCAGCCAAATTTGGTTGCTCCATCTCTTCTCTCTCACTCCCGATACCCTCTATAGCTATCCCGAAGTACCCCCGATACCCCGGTATCATCCCGACACCCGAAGCGAGTCCTAAAGCCCCGAAGATCCCAAGAAGAAAAGAGTTTCTAGCCGAAGCTCTGCCCGCGAGAAGCCGGTGTTTGAAGATATTCCAGTTTCACCGAAGAATACTATTTTTAGAGCTGTAGTGCTGTCCGAGCATCTTCTGATCAAGTGAGTGTATAGTCCATTTCATAAACACGATTTTAATACAAGTATTGGTTGAATGTATTACAACTATGTTATGAGTGAGTGTGTGGTCACTTTTTTCTAAAACATAAATATGAAGTATTTGCTATGAACAACGTGCTATGTGTTTATATATTGTTGTTTTTTTTAGATGAGTGTGCAATGGAGGTTTTAATCATATAGTTTTTAAATGAGTTAAATTGTATATGTATTTTATATCTCAAATTTGTTGGGTAGAAAAGGGGTAGATAAGATAGTCGATGTGTGATAAAGATGAGATGGATAAAGAGATAAAAGGTGATATAGATCTTGAGGTGAGGGTGACAGGTGAAAAATGATTGAAACTTTTACTCAAACGATGGCCCCCGTCATTCAGCAGAGTAGGGATGATAAGCACGGACTATTCTAAACACTCCAGTGGAACACTAGCAGGCTCGCAACTTTTAGGTGTTGTGAACTTGATGTTCACCGGTGTACTCTAAAAACCCATTGACACGTATTGCGAGAGGGGTCTCTAAAATGATACTGTCAATAAACGAGATAAACTTGTTACTAATCCGGGAGTATGGATTAAGACATAGTTAATTGTCCCTAGTCCAGGAGTATGGATTGGGCACAATTATAGATGCGGGAGTATCGATTAGATCAGGAGATTAGTTTTAGATTCGGGAGTTTGGATCAGACCAAGAGGTTAGTTTTAGATCCGTGAGTAGGGATCAGGTAAAGAGGAAAATTTTGATTCAGGAGTTTAGATCGTGTCTTTGTGAGGATCGACGGGGTGAGATAAGAGTTGTTTTATATGGTGAAATATTATAAGTTTGTGAGTTCTAATATATATATATATATATATATATATATATATATATATATATATATATATATATATATATATATATACGTATATGATATAACATTGTGACGACTCAACGCCTCACGAAGGATACTGACGTGATGACTAAAATCTAAAGACACAAAGGATCGACTCGCACCCGATTCAAATAACACCAAAGCAGGTACATAACTCACAAGAAATGTACCTAAATACATCACATAATAAGAACAATAAATCTCAAATAAATAAATAAGGAAATATGTACCAGCCACGACATAAGGTGTTGCGTGGACCTCCTTCGTTGTCAGCTGAAAAGCTCTCCCATGAGCCCTCGAAACCTCGGCCTTCACCGGCCGACTATCAGTAGCACGTAAGGCAGTAGGTGCAGATCCCTGTGTTGATCCCTAAAGAAGTTGGGGGCACTCGGCCTTCCGATGGCCTGTCTGGTTGAAGTGGAAGCAAAATGCAAACCCCCTTGGGGAAATCCTTCGCCATATGCTCTCTTTGCCACATTTGTACCAAATCCCCGCTTAGCACGACCCCTCGTGACTTTTTCTGCACTTTCCACAAGTGAGGCCCTTTTGGCCCCAAGTCCTCGTATCAGCAGGCTTAGCCCGCTTCGCTGCCGGCTACGACTGCGCCGGCCACCAGTCTCTACCCTGAGACTTCGCCTCCTCCTTGGCCTGAGTCTCCAGTTTGATCTCCCTCCTCCTGACATTTGCCTAAAGCTCAATAAATGTCCGATAAGACGAGTTTGCCATGAACTCTCAAATATCCCTCCTCCGAATGCTCAAATACCTTCTCATGCATGCCTGCTCAGTCACCGACTCTGTCTTCTGCTTGAGAGACTGAAACTCTTGGGCCAACCGTTCCCTCTCCACCGGGGGAACATACTTATCTCAGAACATCAAAGTAAACCTCTCTCAAGTCACTGCAGTATGCTCTGCAGGAGTAAAACTGGCTGTCACAAACTTCCACCAGTCCTTCGCTCCCAAGCAAAGCTGGTTCAACGCGAACCGAACCCTCAAACACTCTGGGCAAGAACATGTGTAAAAACATCCCTCAATATCATAGATCCACCTCATAGCAGCAATCGGATCTTGTGTCCCATCAAAATCTGGTGGCTTCATGTTGCTGAACTGCCGATATAGCAATGAGTCACCTCCTTGTGGCCTGGCAGCAATGACAGTTGCGGTGGCTGCAACAGCAACCACCTCAGTAATAGCAGCATACCTCTTATCAAATGTATCAAATCAGGGTGATCTTAATAGACCCAAATTAATGGGTTTTGGTCATAAGACATCCTATGTGCTCATACAAACCCTAATTCTTGGATCTAGGTTTCTCTATTGTACATGCTTTGAATCCGAGACTATAAACCCTAATTCTAGCATACAAGTAATCATATTAGATATTAGAATAGGTTTATAATGTTACCTTGATTGTTATGTAGTAATAGCAATCCCAATTCCTCCTTGAATTGACTTTGGAAGGCTTAGAGTCACAAGTGTCACTCCTCTAATGGTTCACAAACACCATAAGCAAGAGGATGAAGAGGAGAGAGGATGGAGGCTGCCAAAACCGTGTGAAAACCCTAGAAGGTTGCTTGTCCACGTTTTTGAGCCTTAAGGGTTCTATATATAGTGAGGCTATTAGGGTTATCTAACAAGGAAACCCTAATTTGGTTGCTTAAGCCCTAAGCAACCCATAAACTCCTTTAATCAAGCCCTTGGACGATTTCCTTATGGGCTTCCCATAACAATTCGTCCACCTCTTGATTTAAGACAATCCATGGCCCAAATTGCAATTATCTTATAATTACAATTCTAGTCCCTTAAGTTTAATTAATCTCTTTTAGTCACAAAACTAATTACAATTTAATTATTGACTAATATTAATTAAACAATATGATTTCTCCTTTAATATATTATTCCCATAATATATTAATAAATCATATTTAATTCTTTCTCTCCATAATTCATCCTATCAAGTTGCTTTGGTGAAGGCAACCCAAAAGGACCATGCACCATCGGGTCAAGTACATACCAAAATAGTTATGGACTTAGACACTAATCCAACACAAACATCTCAGGAATCGCCTCTCAAATGGTTGCAGCCACCTCATCATGAATCATCCTGCGAATCTCATCATCGCTAATCCCACTGCTCTCGGAGTTGTGGCGTGTAACCACCATGATGTCTCTGAAACACAACACAAAAATCATCATAGACTCGCTCAAGCATACTCACACTCGACCACTCATCCCTACTTGTTCCTTAGCATCCTAAGGATTCTTACTTGGGTTGCATACCGATATGGTGCTTTCAGTAGTACAGGCCCAATACTACCTTCCACACCTAACCTGTAGTCACCCCAAGTCTTCTTCTATGATTCTAATTCACAAGTACTCTATCTCTCACAAATATCAGACTACTCTCTCAGTAGGCTACTCGCATGCTCATCTAAGTATCTCTCCTAGATTAAACCTCAACCCAGAACTCAGCAGATACTCAGGGCAAATAACCGAAAGCACTGAACAATAGCATCTCCTATGCTAAGCATCACAAATCAGGCAACTCAAGCCCTAGAATATGAAATACCTAGCCTATTTTTGGAAATCACCGTTCGGGCTCTAGCTAATTGTACACACTGCTCCAACTCGTTTTCTCTTAAAACTCATTTCTTCTTTCAGAAAAATCGTTTCTTTTGAAAAAATTTCTCAAATCCTCAGTTTGAGTCCAAACACACCTGGAGGTGCATCCGAATCCCTCAAACCAAGGCTCTGATACAAACTTGTAACACCGTAAATTTTCAAACAAAAATTTCCATTTAAAACACAATTATCTCATTTCCAAAATCCCACAAACATTAATTTATCAAAACACATGTCCCAAAGCTGTTCATAACACAAATCCAGGGTCCTCCAAAACATATCTCCAACTCAAGTGTGTGTATAATCAAGCCGGTGCCTTCCCGTGATCCTAAGAGGTACCTGAAACACATAACACATAACACGGTAAGCACAAAGCTTAGTGAGATCCCCAATATACCGCACACATCACATTAGCACTCGAGACTAACTCAATATGACCCTCCGGTCAATGTGTCGGAGTAGAGACCCTCCGGTCCCACAACCACAACTCAAGTGGACCCTCTGGTGCAAACTCAACAAGATCATAATAATATTACTCATCATAAATCACAAAGACATAATGCAAGATATATCAAAATACTCAACATAACACATAAGGCCCTCTGATCACACATAGATACCACTCATGGTAAGTATAGTGAGAAGACTAAACTCTTAATCAAGTAAGTAATAATCTCGTACACGAATCTCGAACTAGCCTCCGCCTAACACATAAGATAGTAACCTCTAATCAACACTTAAATCACAACTCGAAATAAGCTAGGTTAACCCCTCTCTCTAAATAGCCTCCACCTAACACATAAGATAATCCCCTATTATTACCTACTAGCACCATTGTTCTTTCATTGTTCTCTCTCCTATCAGGCTTAGGGCAGTCTCTGGCAAAATGGTCAGGTTCATGGCAGTTAAAGCATCGAAGTTTTCCTTTTTTGAACCCCACCTTCTTCTCTGCTTTCATTCCCCAATTATTTTTACCATTTCTTTTTGGAGAACAGCTTGGCTCTGAACACCGCCATAGCAATTTTCCATGTTATGTCCATCTCTTCAACATCTGCGGGATGAATATGATCCAAATCAGCAAATGACAATTGAGGAGGTAGCTCACCAGCCACAAAAGCATCATAATAGTTGACAAGACCGGTTGCAAGAGCCAAATTTTCATCATTTTCTTTAGGAGCATGAGTTGGAGCAGGAACTGGAGTAAGAATTGCAGCAGGTGTCTTTGAAGAAGAAGCAACTTGTGAATAGGATACTGGATATTGAACACTTTGCATGGATGGAATGTCATAGGATGATGGTTGAGGAGCAACAAATGGTTGAACTTGAGGAGTGGTGAAGGATGAGAAAGCATATTTGGATTGAATTCCGAGATTAGAAGAGGAGTATGAGTTAACGTGATTGATCTCTCTTTGCTTGTCATCCAGATCACAAGCTTTAATAATGGCCATGATTTCAGCCAAACTAATTCGATTAAGATCTTTTGTTTTCTTGATAACAACAACATTCATATCCAACGCCTTTGGGAGAGAGTTAAACAACTTTTTGTTGATTTCTGATCTTTTCACTGAGATACCGGCTAAACTCATCTCAATGGTGAGTGTGATAAAACGTTGTAGTTGAACTTCCAAAGTTTCTCCAAAAATGTGATTAAACATATTAAATTTCTGTCGCAACATGTCTTGACGGCTTTGTTTCATATCCTCATTTCCTTCATACACTTCAATTAAAGCATCCCACAGAGCTTTTGCTGATGTGTATTCCCGAAAACCCTGGGCAATTTCTGGAGAAAGAGCCATAGTAATTGTAGCAAGTGTCTTCTCTTGCTGTTCGACTTTGTCAAAATCTTCATCAGTATACTCCTCAACATTCTTATCAACAATTGTTCCATTCTCAAGTGTTGTTGTAATTCTGGCAGGCCCTTTTAAGATGCATCTCCAAATTTTGAAATCTTTCATCTTGATATATTTTTCCATCCGATACTTCCATTCCGGGAAACCTTCGGCAGATACCAGACGAGGAATACATGTGGTTGTTCCCATTATAGAATCCAGTTCATGAAGAATTGTTGAGTTTTGTGAATCCATTTTTTTGTTTTGATTTTTTTCTTAAATTTTCTTGGTTAATGGAAATGTAAAAGAAAATTAAAGTCTAAGGCAATAGAAGAGTTTACGACCGTAAACTGTTTACGACCGTAAACTAGATTACGGTTAACTGGTTTACAATCAATTAATTGTTTCTGGTCCTTGAATATTAACTGTTTACGGCTTCTAAAGATTAGCTATTTACGGCTATTGAAGATGATTACAGCTGTGTATGGAGTTTACAGCCATACTCCCTTCTATATCTCTAACTGTAAACTCCTAGAAATGATGAAAACAACAGTTTTTCAAGCAGATTTTGATTCCCTTAGCTGTGAAAACACGATCGAATGTAGAACCAAGCCTTGAACAATGAAGATATTGAAGATCCTTTCAACCATAAACACCACTAAAGTTTGTTTCGACACCAGATTTGCTATGATACCAATTGTTAGGTCCCAGTTAAGTGAATCAAACCGTTATCAAAACAAACAATACCAAGAATGAGTAGAAGAACAAGATAACCAAGAAATGCACACGTTCATTCAGAAAACGTTTGGTACACCATGAAGAATAAACACACTCACCATAAACTCTATTGATACATCACTCTGATAGACTCTAACACATACTATTTATAGGGATTGATTGGCCGTAAACAAGTCACGGCCATAAACCCGTTTACGACCGTGAACACCAACTCTGCCGAAAACACACATCAACAAATTACAAACACTTCCAACATGACCAAGACCCTACCAAGACTTATATAGATGATTGCCTAGCCCAAACCACAAATCTATTACCACTCACTTTCCTTAGCGGCTTAGCCCTTCAATTCATAACAAGTTAGTTGTTTATTTTTTTATCGTTTATACGACCTGACCCGTGCCCGTAACTAGTTCCCATGCTCGTAACTAGTTTTTGATCGGGTTCCCTTAAATAGTAAACCACATAGTTTTACGTTCTAAACTCGCCACTAGTGTATGGGATGAAGGTCAAATTCATGTACATGTCAAAACATATGAGATGGTTCCATGTAGTCAGGAGTGGGAAGGTAGGTAATTTGGTATGATCAAAACATAATTGAAATTGTCTCATCAAATGAGGCGTGAGGAGAGAGAATGAATTTGCAAGATAATAGGTCAAAACATGGATACCCACAATCTACATGAATAGCCACAATGTTTGGATGGGTAGACAAGGAAAACATATGGACTTGTACGGTGAGAGTTTATGTGGAATGGGGATCCGGATGTGTAGGTAGCAAAGACATCCGAAAACAAGTACGAAGACAGAAGTGAGTGGGGTGACTGGAAGAAAGTGGATAATTAATATGGAGGGCTTTTTTGTAATACACTTCGTCTGTTGCATTGACCTGACCTTGTGCAAAGCAAATGATAGTGCACTTTTCATAACCTCCCATTAGGGAACATTGTTTGTGATTAGTAATCTTGGTGCTTTCAACCCATAGATTTGGAACCACCACTATAAATTGGCAAATAGAATACGCCTAATAGAGTACGGTTACACAAGAATCCATATTATATTAGGGATACAATATTGTTCACAAACAAAAACCGTACTCTTTTAAGTTTGCATTGACAAAATCAAATAGAATATTGTCATTCGTTACCAACGAGACTTCATTTACATACATAGAATACGATTATCTCAAAAGAAACTGAACATCATTAGACCGACTATAAAAACACATTAATAAAGCAATTTTTCGACAATTAATGACTTTTTTACTGACAAGTAAATATATATTATGATTAGATAATAAGAGAGAAATTCATCTATTGCTCAATAAATGGTTAAATATCTCTAATCTTAAAATATTATTTATACACCCTAAATAAACAAACGTTTAAATATCATATTTGACAAAAGCATTTTTTAATTCATTTTAAAATCATTTTAAATTCTTTAAAATTCATAAGAGTAAATTACAATTTTGGTCCTTGTGGTTTGGTCAGATTCACACTTTCAGTCCAACCTTTGAAATTTTAACAAGATGCATCTCTATAGTTTAAAGAAATTACACTGCACATCCTTAGTCCATTTTAAAAGACCATTTTACCCTTACTTTTATATTTTTTTTTCTAATATATATATATATATATATATATATATATATATATATATATATATATATATATATATATATATATTATTGTTTAAGTTTTTTTTATTTATTTTTGCTTACATTTTATTTTATTATTTATATTTTTTATTATATAGATTTTATTTGACATTTTTCGAACATATTGTTTAATCTTTTTTTTTTTTTACATTTTGTTCGTTTATATTTTTTGATGTTTTTTTAAATATTTTTTTTTGTTTTTTGACGTGTTGTTTGAATACATTTTAATTTTTTTGCCATTTTGTTTGTTTATATTTTTTAATATATTTTTTGTAAAAATGTTCGTTAAATGTGAATTTTATTAACATGGATTAGGTATAAAATTATTTTTCTTAGTAGGATTAATAGATAGGCTAACCGAAATTCAAAAATGGGTTTCAAGTTATATAATGGCTAATTGGAAACCATATAAATCAAAAACAAACAAAATTTCTAAAAATAAAAAAATGAACTCGAAAACATTAACACATGTGTTTGAGTTATAGCAATTCTGATTAGCATTTGTCATTCGGAACAAAATCTAAAAAAGTTTCTAAAACTAAAAAAAATTAACTCGAAGCCATTGTAAATAGTATTACAAAAATTAAAAAAAATGAAAGATCAAAAAAACATTAAAAGATATATATTCAAACAAAACATCTAAAAAAACTTATTCAAAAAAATGTAAACTAACAAAATATAAAAAAGCATTAAAAAAATATATTCCAATAAAATTTCAAAAAAACATAAATCATAAAACTAAAAATAAATAACATAAAATATAGCAGCACAATATAAAAAAATTAAACATATATATATATATATATATATATATATATATATATATATATATATATATATATATATATATATATATAAAAGAAAAACAAAAGTATAAAAGTAAGGGTAAAATAGTCTTTTTAAATGGACTGAGGATGTGTAATGCAAAACAATAATTTACTTGATTAATAAACAGATATCATAGTAGCCTTCAACAGGCATGACAAGTGTGTTGTGTTCAAGTTGGCGGGTTAGTGGGTCAAAGTATACCAACCCGAACACGACCCATTTAACTATACAGGTCACGGGTTGGCAGTTCACCGGTTGGCGGGTTTGGAATATAAACTCACATATGACCCGTTAACCTACTTATTTATATGGGTTCACAGTTGGCGGGTTCGTGGGTTAGATTTGGATTTCTGGGGTTAGATTTGGGTTTATTTTTCCGTGGATTGGATCGCAGCAACTCAATTGCCTACTGCGTTTTGCGTTCATCGTTCACGTTTAGGCGTCAACGTCGTTCGATAATGACTCAATCATTCATGTCACAATTCTTCGTGAGATCATTATGTCATTCATAACAGGGGAGAGTGAGAGAGGGCTTATTCGATTTTGTTTGTGAGATACTAAGATTATTTAGGGAAAACACCAAATGGTCAACGGTATCGGGTATCATATCCTAGTATAAAGTATAACATGTATAGTGTATAATACTTAATACATTTAAAAAATATATAATTTTTTTATTAAAATTCGAAATGGGTTGGAGGTCAACCCATATATTTTTTTAGAAACCCATATATGACATGTTTAACAAACGGGTTGGGTTGAAAAACTCAACCCAAACTCGTTTATATTGTATTGTGTCGTGGGTCATGTCGTTGGTCATGTTGAGAATTGCCAAGCCTGCCATTCAATTAAACAATACAGCCTCATCTCCCTCATGCGCACAATCCATTCTAAAGAATTCACCCTAGCTTTGTCGATTGAGTCAGCTGTACACTGCTCCGACGTTGTCGCCGCTCTCCCCAGCTGTCACACCCCCAAACCTGAACGGCGGAAACGTTCGGGGGCGGATGACTTCATGTGGTAGCGTAACAAATGAATACATAGTAAAGAAAGCAATACAACCATCATATATATAATTGAAAGTTTACATTTGTCAAAAGTTACATGTTCAAAACTCAATTACAATATGATGTCAAAAATACGAGATTAAACTGGCGCCGCAGCATCCCTTCATCAAAAGCGAAATGAATACCTGAAATTTACTGATTTCCTGGGACATACAAGTAATTTTGAAAGAGTAGATCAGCATTTAAGCTGGTGAATTTCATAAGTATTTAAGTGACAATGTTTGAATGAAATGAAATGTTTTATCTTTGTTTGTTTGTGTTTAGAAAATCCTATATTTTCTACTAGTATAAAAGTAGTCTTCACTCAAGACCAATGTTTGTTTCCAAAATGTATGTAAATGTAAAATAACCAATGAGTTTGAAAACCTTGTAAATCAATGCATTTTTAATACCCCTTGTGAGTTTTATAACCATACTATTGACTCTGAATGCCTATACACAACGTTCTTCAAGCGTTGGAATGTTATGACGTTTGTCACCCCAAACGGTGGACTGCAGCTAACAGTCAGGGCGCGGGTTGTCAAGCCCGTATAGATCTATACACAAACACCATGCTCCCCCTCCAAGGGATTCTGGTATATAATACAGGACTTGAAATGTGTACTCGAACGTACATGAAGTTAGTGTCTCACAAAACCGTGGTATAAAAACAGATCTACTTGTTAAAATGTTACGTTTGTTCTTGTATACGAAAGTAAACTTCTTGAAATATATGTTTCTAGTACATAAGAGTTAGAAATCTGTTCGTAAAACTATACCTATTATAGTTTTCAAAAAGTGTGCCTTGTTTGTTTAGAAATACCTAGAAAAAGAATCACTTGTTTGTGAAAGCATAGATTTTTGTGTAGAGTCTAAGATAGAAAAGAATAATCTAAGAACAGTTTAGTTTTATACATGCATTACAACAACTTTATATTTTAAAAGATCGAATGCTATTGTAACATATGTTATATACATATATATATATATATATATATATATATATATATATATATATATATATATATATATATATATATATATATAAAAGTTCCTTTAAAGGTTTATAAATCGCATGTGATTTGAATATATAACAGTATATAAAAGAGTTTCTTTATGTAACACACGATAATACTCGTGTGTTTTACTTGTAATTCCCCCCCCCCCCCTTGAAAGCATATAAAAGTATTTAGAATAATTAAAACGGTTGATTAAGGGGTATGAAACTCACTTGAAAGTTTTGGAGATAGCGAGATGGAAAACCGGGCAGAGTTTCGTCTCGGGAAACGGATTTTCCTCGGGATTCTCGGGAATCTCGGGAGAATAATCGACCTTCGGGACTTGAGCCAAAAAGACCAGAGCTTCGGGTTTGAACGGACATGGAAAACGAGGCAAAGTTGAGAGAGAGAGAGGAGAGAAATGAACCCTTTCTTTGGAAACCCTCGCATCCTATTTATAGTAAGGCTGGTCTGCCTCGGTACGCGGGGCGTACGCTCGTACGCAGCGCGTACGCGTACGTCATGCATGACCGAAGCCTCGACTGCCTCGGTTCGGATGGGACGGGTTGCTGGGTATGCGGGTCGGATGGGACGTCGGGTCGGATGGGACGTCGGGTCGGATGGGTCGGGGCTTCGGACGGGTCGGACGGGTTGTTTTCCTTCGGATAGCGCGACGTGGACGATCAGAGGCCAATCCTCTCGGTTACGCGGGGCGTACAGGAGTACGCAGCGCGTACCTCGGATGAGGACGCTGACTCCCCTTCGGATAATATCTGAATTTTGATTAAAATAAATAATTAATTTATTTAATAAACTTCAAAAATTCATATCTTCTTCATACGAACTCCGTTTTCGATGGTCTTTATATCCTCGCGTAGGTGAGACTACGCTCTACAACTTTCGTTTAGAATCCGTCGACAAATTCCGAAATTATTTTTTTATTATTTATTAAAAACCCATCGTGTTTAAGGAATTTCTTTGAAAATTCATAACTTCTTTATCTGATGTCGGTTTTTGCCAGACTTTTTTACCGCTGGAATACCATTGTCGAGACTTTCGATTCTCGTTTAGGTCATTCCGGCCAAAAGTCGCTCGATTTCCGATTTGAGTTTTTAGCTGTCTGCTGCTAAGCCGAACTTGGAAAAATCATAACTTCGCTATATGAAGTCGGATTTGGGCGTTCTTTTCACGTATGATCATGGTTCAAAGACATTTAAACATAGAAGGAAATTAAATAGAACTATTTGTAAATTTTATTATGAAAGTAAATTTTTATTATTCAGAAGTGGTTACAATACTTGACCCATTTTGGTCGTTACAAAGAGTTGAAATATCGGGTTGTCACATCATCCCCCCGTTAGAGAGAATTTCGTCCCGAAATTTAAAGTAGAAAAGATACTAGTGAACATGAAAGAGATGAGGGTACTTTTGTTTCATCTGATCTTCGCGTTCCCATGTGAATTCGGGTCCCCGCTTGGCGTTCCAGCGAACCTTCACGATGGGTATGCGACTTTGTTTTGTTTGTTTGACCTCACGGTCCATGATTTCTACTGGTTCTTCCACAAAGTTGAGGCTCTCGTTGATCTCGATCTCGTCGAGTGGAATAACAAGAGTCTCGCTGGATAGACACTTTTTCAAGTTAGATACGTGGAATGTAGAATGTATGTTACGAAGTGCGTCTGGTAGTTCGAGTTTGTAAGCTACGGGGCCGACTCTTGCAAGAATCACGAAAGGCCCTATGTACCTCGGATTAAGCTTTCCACGCTTGCCGAAGCGTATCAAGCCCTTCCAGGGTGAGACTTTGAGGAGGACTCGGTCTCCCACTTGAAATTCCAAAGGTTTCCTTCGTTTATCAGCGTAGCTCTTCTGTCGGTCTCTAGAGGCTTTCAATCGTTCACGGATCTGAACGATTTTCTCTGTTGTTTCCCAAATGATCTCCGGACCGGTGAGAGTACGGTTGGAAGTTTGCCCCCTGGCTAATTGGGTATCACCCACCTCAGCCCAGAATAGAGGGGATCTGCACTTACGGCCGTAGAGAGCTTCAAATGGAGCAGCCTTGATGCTCGTGTGATAACTGTTATTATAGGAGAACTCGACAAGGGGTAAATGAGTATCCCATGCCTTCCCAAAGTCAATCACGCAGGCTCACAACATATCTTCCAGAGTTTGGATGGTCCTCTCACTCTGTCCGTCGGTCTGAGGATGGTAGGCTGTGCTCATGTCCAGCCTTGTTCCTAGGGAATGTTGTAGTGATTGCCAAAATCTTGAGGAGAACCTACTATCTCTATCGGAGATAATGGACATAGGTACACCATGTAGCCGTACGATTTCCCTAATGTATGTTCTCGTAAGTTTCTCCATCTTGTCTGTTTCTTTGATAGGCAGGAAGTGTGCAGACTTGGTCAATCTATCAACGATGACCCATATGGTGTCAAGTCCACCCGTCGTCTTGGGCAACTTGGTTATGAAATCCATAGTGATCCGCTCCCACTTCCATTCCGGGATCTCTGGTTGTTGTAGTAAGCCAGAGGGCTTCTGGTACTCGACCTTAACCTTTGCGCAAGTAAGACATTTACTTACGAGGGTGGCAATTTCTGCTTTCATATTAGGCCACTAGTATAGCTTCTTAAGATCCAGATACATCTTATCTGAACCTGGGTGGACGGAATACTGAGTGTTGTGCGCCTCGGTCATGACTACGTTTCTGAAACCACCATGTTTTGGGGTCCAGATTCGGTCCATGAGATAGTAGGCTCCGCCACCCTTGACTTCTAGATTCTTTTCCATTCCTCGCAGGGATTCACCCGCCACATTTTCAGGTTGCAAGGCTTCCAGTTGTGCTTCCTTAATTTGTGTGGATAGGTGGGAATGGATAGTCATGGTCAGAGATTTGACCCTCCGACCAGTGTATTCCTTTCGACTGAGGGCGTCGGCTACTACGTTGGCCTTGCCAGGATGATAACGAATTTCGCATTCGTAGTCATTCAGTAACTCGACCCATCGTCGTTGTCGCATGTTGAGTTCCTTCTGATCGAAAATGTGTTGAAGGATCTTGTGATCGGTGAATATAGTACTCTTTGTTCCGTATAAGTAGTGCCTCCAGATCTTCAGAGCAAATACCACTGCTCCTAACTCGAGATCATGTGTCGTATAGTTCACTTCGTGTGTCTTAAGCTGTCGGGAGGCATAAGCGATAACCTTCCCTCTCTGCATAAGAACACAACCAAGTCCTTGATTTGAAGCATCGCAATACACTACGAAGTCTTCTATCCCTTTGGGGAGGGATAGTATCGGTGCGGTGCACAAGGCCTACTTTAGTGTCTGGAATGCCTTCTCTTGTTTCGCTTCCCAGTCAAAGGCCACACCTTTCTGGGTTAATGAAGTAAGGGGTTTCGCAATGCTCGAAAAGTTATTTATGAATCTGCGATAGTAGCCAGCTAGACCTAGAAATTGACGAATTTCTGTAAGTGTCTTTGGTGCCGACCAGTTCTCAATAGCCTTAATTTTGGAGGGGTCCACGTGTATACCTTTCTCGCTAACAACGTGGCCTAAAAATTCGACTCTTCGAATCCAAAATTCGCATTTAGAGAACTTCGCATAGAGTTTCTCCGTTCGCAGTGTTTCTAGGACTTTTCGTAGGTGTTGACTATGCTCTTCCTCACTTCGAGAGTAGATAAGTATATCATCGATAAAGACGATGACGAACTGATCCAAGTAAGGGCGGCATACCCTATTCATTAGATCCATAAATACTGCTGGTGCATTGGTTAATCCGAACGGCATCACCATGAATTCGTAGTGTCCATAACGAGATCGGAAGGCTGTCTTTGGAATGTCCCCCTCTAGAACTCGTAATTGGTGATATCCGGATCGCAGGTCTATTTTGGAGAAGTAGTTCGCCCCTTGAAGTTGATCGAATAGGTCGTCAATACGGGGTAGAGGATAGCGGTTCTTGACAGTAAGTTTGTTCAGTTCTCTGTAGTCGATGCACATACGGAACGATCCGTCTTTCTTCTTTACAAACAAGACCGGTGCTCCCCAAGGTGAGAAACTTGGTCTTATGAATCCTTTGTGAAGGAGTTCATTAAGTTGACTGGAAAGTTCCTGCATCTCTGCTGGTGCAAGACGATAAGGCGACTTCGCTACTGGGGTAGCTCCTGGAATTAAGTCGATTCTGAACTCGACTTGGCGTTGCGGTGGTAATCCTGGTAGTTCTTCTGGAAAGATATCGGGAAAGTCGCGTACTACCGAGATGCTCTTGATGTCCTTCAGTTCTTGGCTTGTATCAACGATGTGCGCTAGGAAAGCTCGACAATCCTTCCGCAAGCACTTTCGAGCTTGGATGCACGAAATGATGCGAAGGTTTGTACTAGATTTGTCGCCGTAGATAACTAATGTTTCGTTGTTAGGGAGGTTAAGACGGACTGCTTTCTCAAAGCACATGATGTCGGCGCGAAGAAGACTCAACCAATCCATGCCGACTATGACGTCGAAACTTTTAATTTGAACCGGCATGAGATTGATTGGGAAAGAATGGCCGTCTAATGTTAACGTACAGCCCATGTATATGCAATTTGTGTTTTCGGTTTTTCCATTGGCCATCTCTACAGTGAATGAATTTTCTAACTTGCTAGGTTTAGGTTTAAGTAAATGAATAAAGTTTTGACTCACGAAGCTTCTCTCCGCTCCACTATCGAATAATATGCATGCGTATGAATTATCGAGAAGGAACGTACCAGCAACTATAGTTGGGTCAGCTACAGCTTCGTCGTGGCCTATTGCCAAAACTCGTCCCACACCTCCGGTGCCTGCTGCCTTAGGACAGTTTCTCTTGTAGTGGCCCACCTCGCCACAACCGTAGCAAGCCTGCCCTACACCCGCACCGGGAACCTGAGTGATCGGCTTTGCGGGTTCCTTGCAGAAACGGGCTGTGTGCCCTTTCCTGCTGCAGTTGGCGCACTGCATATCTCGACAAGGTCCATGGTGGTGGTAATTGCATTTGGTGCATTTTGGGAGGTTGCCTATATAAGGCTTTGTTGGGTAGGTATTTGTAGGGGCTGTAGCAGGTACAATGGCAGTATTTACTGACACCAGTTGTTTCTTTGCGGATTCTTGGGAAGACCCACCCTTCCCTTTAATCCACGCTCTCTTCCTGCCATTGTTGTTGTTGTTGCTGTTGTTGTTGTAGTTGTTGTTGTTGTTTCCTTTCTGTGGTGCTGGTGCAGAAGTGGTTGAGTTCTGATGACCTCCGTAGTCGATCAGAGATTGTGCCAGTTCCTTAGCACTTTCAAAGGTGTCAGGTTTAGAAGCTAACACGCTTGATCGCATTTGGGGCATCAGTCCCCAGATGTACCTTTCTATCTTCTTGCTCTCGGGAGCAATCATATCTGGACAAAGGATTGCCAGTTCGCAGAATCTGTTGGTATAAGTAGCGATGTCGGTACCCACCATTCCGAGAGTCCATAGCTCGTGTTCAAGCTTTTGAATTTCTCCCCGTGGGCAATATTCTCTCATCATCATGGCCTTCAAGCTCTCCCAGCTTATGGAGTTTGCCACGATTAGGGTAAGTACTTTAACGTGGCCATTCCACCAAGTTAAAGCTTTATCGAGAAGGGTGAAAGTTGCAAATTTGACCTTGCTGTGCTCGGGACAGGAGCAGATTTCAAAGACTGCCTCCGTCCTTTCAATCCACTGCCTCAGGGCCATCACACCACCAGTACCATAAAACATCCGGGGCTTGGCATTAGTGAAGTCCTTATAGGTGCATTCTCGAGGTGGTCCATGACTCTCGCCATGGTTGGATGGGTGTGTGCCAGATCCCGAGCCATTAGCACTCGAGTTATTGATCTGTGACATGGCAGCTGCCACCGCTGCGGTGACTCCTGCTTGAAACATTACAACATCAAATTGGGGTGGTGGAGGTGGTGGTGGTATAGGTGCTTCCTCACCGTTGTTTCGCCTTGGGTTCCTACGCGGAGGCATCCTTCAACTATAGATTGAAAAGACAAGGATAAGAATTTCATAGAATGGAAAATATATGTGTCTCATGAACTAAATCGCTATAGTTCAACAACAGATGATAGTATAAGTCTTATAATAGAAAAATGAAAGTTATTTGTAAGACTGAAGGTATGAAACAAGTATTTGGGTTCACAAAGACCATTCAAGGTTCGAACGAAATACTTAACATAGTAGTAATAGTGCCACTTATATTAATATAAAAGTTGTTACAACGATCATGAAAATTTGACCCCTATAAGGGTCTCCGATTACAAAGTTCGAGAAATTTAAAGACTTTTAGCCGAGGTCCTAAGCTATAACAAAATTTGAGTCCTTGACAAGCACTACTTGCGTCGAAGGTTGCGCTTGGAGCTTGACTCCGTATCTGATTGCTTTGACTCCATTAGACGCCTATCGAAAGCGGCTTGTTGTTCCCTTAGTTCGGCGAGGGCTGCAATCATTTGCGCTTGAAACGCTTCGGTTTGGAATTGGGCGTTGTCTTGCATCGTGTCCAACCTACGGATGTCAGAAGTGTGAACCTGCACTTCCACGTTGATATCCCGGAGTCGACTAGCTTGTACTCCAGACTGATAGGACTGATTGGCTAACTTACCCACCATTACCGGGAGTGCTCGATCAGCCGAACCTCCGCCGCGGACATCATAGAAGTCCCGGCACATGCCGTAGGGAGGGCGTAGGTTTTGTTGTTGGCTCCAATGGTGGAGGTGACTTCCCCAGACGGGAGTCGGTCCTTGAAAGTTCCTTACGAAGACGGGAGGTTGAATGGGTGGTGGATCGATAACTTCCGGCTCTGAGTCGGTACCGGAGTCATCACCCACTTCTATGGGTTCCTCGTCCTCTTCGGGATCATCTTCGATCCATCCTCCGTTGCCTTGGTTGGGAAAGTAGGGGTCGCCAGGGTGGTGAAATCCAGCCATTTGACTGTACGAGAAATAGGGTTATAAGGATTGAATAAAGTCGGAGCATGTAAAACATGTAAGTTAAACTAGTTTAGATAGCAAATACTCCTATAGTATTTAAATTCTTGTGTTTGATTCTTCTAATGGTTTGGTAAGGTTTGACTTGTTGCTTACTACGATCATTCCTCAATATACATTGGTCCAATCTTGGGCAAATATAGTTGATCACGCTATATTTGTTCAAAACCTGATTACATATATCGAGTCTCAATCGTAGTGTCAACTTGTCTAAATACTTGTATAGTTGTATAACATGAAAATAGTTTGTGGTATCATGTAATTGTACTTAAATGAACTATCAATTTAAGTTGAACGAAATGTTGCTTAAGTGTAAAAAGAAAATTTGTTTTGTCAGAGAGTATTAGTCGCTTTAGCATTTATAGTTTATATATCTTATGTGGTTCGATATACTTAGTTCACTATAAACATTGCTCTGATACCAATCTGTCACACCCCCAAACCTGAACGGCGGAAACGTTCGGGGGCGGATGACTTCATGTGGTAGCGTAACAAATGAATACATAGTAAAGAAAGCAATACAACCATCATATATATAATTGAAAGTTTACATTTGTCAAAAGTTACATGTTCAAAACTCAATTACAATATGATGTCAAAAATACGAGATTAAACTGGCGCCGCAGCATCCCTTCATCAAAAGCGAAATGAATACCTGAAATTTACTGATTTCCTAGGACATACAAGTAATTTTGAAAGAGTAGATCAGCATTTAAGCTGGTGAATTTCATAAGTATTTAAGTGACAATGTTTGAATGAAATGAAATGTTTTATCTTTGTTTGTTTGTGTTTAGAAAATCCTATATTTTCTACTAGTATAAAAGTAGTCTTCACTCAAGACCAATGTTTGTTTCCAAAATGTATGTAAATGTAAAATAACCAATGAGTTTGAAAACCTTGTAAATCAATGCATTTTTAATACCCCTTGTGAGTTTTATAACCATACTATTGACTCTGAATGCCTATACACAACGTTCTTCAAGCGTTGGAATGTTATGACGTTTGTCACCCCAAACGGTGGACTGCAGCTAACAGTCAGGGCGCGGGTTGTCAAGCCCGTATAGATCTATACACAAACACCATGCTCCCCCTCCAAGGGATTCTGGTATATAATACAGGACTTGAAATGTGTACTCGAACGTACATGAAGTTAGTGTCTCACAAAACCGTGGTATAAAAACAGATCTACTTGTTAAAATGCTACGTTTGTTCTTGTATACGAAAGTAAACTTCTTGAAATATATGTTTCTAGTACATAAGAGTTAGAAATCTGTTCGTAAAACTATACCTATTATAGTTTTCAAAAAGTGTGCCTTGTTTGTTTAGAAATACCTAGAAAAAGAATCACTTGTTTGTGAAAGCATAGATTTTTGGTGTAGAGTCTAAGATACAAAAAGAATAATCTAAGAACAGTTTAGTTTTATACATGCATTACAACAACTTTATATTTTAAAAGATCGAATGCTATTGTAACATATGTTATATATATATATATATATATATATATATATATATATATATATATATATATATATATATATATATATATATATATATATATATATAAGTTCCTTTAAAGGTTTATAAATCGCATGTGATTTGAATATATAACAATATATAAAAGAGTTTCTTTATGTAACACACGATAATACTCGTGTGTTTTACTTGTAATCCCCCCTTGAAAGCATATAAAAGTATTTAGAATAATTAAAACGGTTGATTAAGGGGTATGAAACTCACTTGAAAGTTTTGGAGATAGCGAGATGGAAAATCGGGCAGAGTTTCGTCTCGGGAAACGGATTTTCCTCGGGATTCTCGGGAATCTCGGGAGAATAATCGACCTTCGGGACTTGAGCCAAAAAGACCAGAGCTTCGGGTTTAAACGGACACGGAAAACGAGACAAAGTTGAGAGAGAGAGGAGAGAAATGAACCCTTTCTTTGGAAACCCTCGCATCCTATTTATAGTAAGGCTGGTCTGCCTCGGTACGCGGGGCGTACGCTCGTACGCAACGCGTATGCGTACGTCATGCATGACCGAAGCCTCGACTGCCTCGGTTCGGATGGGACGGGTTGCTGGGTACGCGGGTCGGATGGGACGTCGGGTCGGACGGGTCGGGGCTTCGGACGGGTTGTTTTCCTTCGGATAGCGCGACGTGGACGATCAGAGGCCAATCCTCTCGGTTACGCGGGGCGTACAGGAGTACGCAGCGCGTACCTCGGATGAGGACGCTGACTCCCCTTCGGATAATATCCGAATTTTGATTAAAATAAATAATTAATTTATTTAATAAACTTCAAAAATTCATATCTTCTTCATACGAACTCCGTTTTCGATGGTCTTTATATCCTCGCGTAGGTGAGACTACGCTCTACAACTTTCGTTTAGAATCCATCGGCAAATTCCGAAATTATTTTTTTATTATTTATTAAAAACCCATCGTGTTTAAGGAATTTCTTTGAAAATTCATAACTTCTTTATCTGATGTCGGTTTTTGCCAGACTTTTTTTACCGCTGGAATACCATTGTCGAGACTTTCGATTCTCGTTTAGGTCATTCCGGCCAAAAGTCGTTCGATTTCCGATTTGAGTTTTTAGCTGTCTGCTGCTAAGCCGAACTTGGAAAAATCATAACTTCGCTATATGAAGTCGGATTTGGGCGTTCTTTTCACGTATGATCATGGTTCAAAGACATTTAAACATAGAAGGAAATTAAATAGAACTATTTGTAAATTTTATTATGAAAGTAAATTTTTATTATTCAGAAGTGGTTACAATACTTGACCCATTTTGGTCGTTACAAAGAGTTGAAATATCGGGTTGTCACACCAGCTTTTGAATATTTTCAGAGTAAATCCTTTTGATTTGAAAGAGTTGCGGAATTTGTTCCCAAAAACAAAACATGATAAAATAATGTTTACCGAAGCATTTCATAAAAGAAATGTATTTTCATTATAATAAAAACTCGGGGTGTCATGTTCCGATACAGACCAATAAGCATAAACGAATACATTACAAGTCATATAACAAATATAAACATATGCAGACTTGTAAACAAAACAACTTGATGGTTCGTCCATCTCATGCCCTTCCGCCACTACCTGTAATACAATTTAAAACTGAGTGGGTCAGGCTTGGGAGCCTGGTGAGCATATAGGGTTTTCAACCCATAATAAATATCATATTTAATTTTTTTCACCAACCAACAATAACCCAATTACCCATTCCCGTTATTCTCACCTTAATGTCCCTAAAACAACTAACACAAGGGACCTAGTCTAAGAATATTTCATCGAGGCGACAACACATGCTTCGGGGGTACCTCAACAATATAAGTCAAATAAGGCAACCATGAGGGGGATGGAGTACAGCGAATGAACACCCAAGTTCATTAACACCTACATGTGGCGAACCTGCTAATGTTTCCACAAGACTATCTAGAAAAGTATGTGGTCGTCATCTAAACTCCGCTAGATGACTAAATCAAACAACAACGAGGCCTCTCATCTGTTTATTACACACCAACTATCTACCCATGTTCTACCCAACATATTAGTAGATAAAAATATACATTTGTATACATAGTTTAAAAACTTGTATAGCATGCTTTAATTAACACATATATCACATAACAGATGAGGCACACACACATAACACATATCTCATAGAGAAATAATCAGATCTATAAGATAGAAGAGAGTGAATACACATTCACACATAACACAACCAAATATATACACATAGCACGTATTTTATATAAAATACTTCGTATTATTGTATTAGAAGAAAATAACTACACACTCACTTGATCAGAAGATGATCCGACAGCACTACGGCTTATAGAAGTAGTAATCCTCAGCAGATCTGGAAGATCTCCTCGAAAATCGAACTTCTCGCGGGCAGAGCTTCGACTCGGGAACCGCACTTCTCGGGATCTTCGGGATCTCGGGACTTGCCTCGGGGCTAGAGTATGATACCGGGACTTCGGGATAGCTTCAGGGGTTTTTGCGCAGAGCTTCGACACAAAAATGAGAGGAAATTGGCAAAAGAACCCGGAACCCTCGCATCCTATTTATAGGAGGCTGGAAGCCTCAATTACGCGGGGCGTACAGCAGTACGCAGCGCGTACTGCTTCAAGTTCGTAAGCGCATGCGTCATCCGAAGCCACTTGTTGCGATGTCGACACCCTCGGAGTATGCGGGGCGTACTCGAGTAGGCGGCGCGTACCTCGGATCAGATCGATGACTCGCTTCGGATAATGCTTCCGAATTTTGATTTAAATATAAATACAAAATGATTAATAAACTTCGGAAATTCATAACTTCTTCATACGAACTCCGTTTTCGACGTTCTTTATATCCACGGAAAGGTGAGACCACGCTCTACGACTTTCGTTTAGACTCCGTCGGCTAATTTTGACTTTATTTTTATTAATTATTTTTAATAGGCCGGGACAGAAACTTTCGTTATAAATTCATAACTTCTTCGTTTGACGTCCGTTCTCACCTAACTTTTTATCGCTTCGATACCAACAATGAGATCTTCGATTCTCATTTAGATTGCTTCGGCTAAAAACCGCTCGATCTCAAATCGAGTATTTCAGGCTGCATACCGCTAAGCCGGAACTTCGATAAATCATAACTTCCTCATACGAAGTCAGATTTGGGCGTTCTATATATATTCGGAAACCTCGTTTCAACTAATACAACATAGATCAAAGATATTAAGTTTATTTTACACTTAAATTTTGACGCTTATTTTTATTCTTAATTAATCAAACCACATAATTAAGCAATTAAGCACAAAACACATAATACTCAAATAATACAATCTTATTATTTCAAAACGGGTTACAAAGGTTAACCTAGACCATTACATTGTTAAAAGTGGCAAGCCCGGAAACACAGGCGTTACAATTCTCTCCACCTTAGAATGATTTCGTCCCCGGAATCACACATCAACAAACAAATGCGGATAGCGACTCAACATGTCACTCTCCGTCTCCCAGGTGAGATTCGGCCCATTCGTGTGTTTCCATCGAACAAGCACTAAAAGTGGCAAACCTGGAAACACAGGCGTTACAATAAGGGACCTTGTCAGAATATACTACAAAATAAGGAAAGGAATTTCCTATTTGTTAATATGAAACATGCTCGTTATGGTTAACAAACTGTAAGAAGAATGTATTCATGGGTCATAGATGGTCACTTCGTGTAAAACATGTGTATCATACACAAAAACATTTGTTCGATGGTAAAATTAAAGACAAAGTGACAAGACCAGCAATGAAGGAGAAGGTGTATTATCAAGAGTTAATAACTTGAACATTGTGTTTGGAAAGTGTTGTAAAATCCTCCAAAAAAATATATGGAAGAAGAGGTCTATTTTTTGGGAGTTACCATATTGGAAGCACTTGGATGTTCGACACTGTCTTGATCTGATGCATATTGGGAAATTTTTTTTCTGAAAGTTTGATAGGGTTTTGTTGAATATTCCTCAGAAAAAGAAGCGTGGTATCAAAGTTCGAGAAGATATGGTCGAAGTAGGAATCCGGCCGGAACTTGCACCTATTAAGAATGAACGAAAGCGAACGTATCTACCACCAACTTGTTATACCATGTCTAAGACCGAGAAGACCAAATTTTGTAAATTTTTGCATGGGGTGAATGTCCCATCTGACTATTCTGATAACATTAAGAAGTTGGTGACAATGAAAGACTTGGCATCGTGTCACATCCCAGAATTTATGTCATAGACCGTGAACGGTCAAGTTCACAATAAATCTCTTGGTAATTTGACTCCTTAAGTTTTACTGCATCTTATGTAAAATAAATGAGTTCATGTTAACTATTATATGATATCAGATGGTATATTACTTCCAAATGTGTAAGCTGACAATCGAATCAAACAGCTCAGACTGCAATCATAGTTAATGCGTCTGAAAACTGAAATTTTGTACTAAGTAGTTATGAGCAAAACAAGCGCTCTAGTCTCGAAGTACATGTTTCTCTGTTTCCAAAAATGTAAAGAACGTCCAAAACAGAGTCTGTATGCAAAAGATATGACCATGTTAAGAATCGAAAACCAATATAATATTGTTTTTCTTAAAACTGTCAAAATCGTTTCTATCAGTTGAGGACTTGCACGCCTCAGATGGAAATTCCGAGAGCATTTTTCGACTCAGGTCATAGTCTATTATTTAATTTCATACTTAAAATATTTTTAGTAAAAAAAATATTATGAAAGACGTAAAATCAAACGTTTTGGATTAATTAAACGCGATTCACGGAATTCTATAACTCAAAAAATTAATCCGTTTAGAATTTGAAATTATTGAACTAAACTCTATCATTCACCATTTTTCAGGAATATATATAAAATTGGGATCGATAACACACAAATCGAGAAAAACTGTTTTGTAACATTTTAAATACTGTGAGGGTGACACCCATTTTGGTACCATAAGTCATAAACTTTGACACAAATATTCAACCATATGTTCTTGCATATTCTTTTTGCATAAATTTTATCCCCTTCTCTACCATCTAATTTTCAAAAATACACACAATTAAATGACCAATTAAATTAATATATCAATACATACACATAATACATGAAGAAATTCATTATTTGCAAATTTCACAGAAAATACACATTGTACACAAATGACAGCTATTAATTCTTGCACATCTAAAATTACACACAAAGGAAAGAAAGCATCTCCGAAGCTTGCTTACACTCTTCCTTCAACCAATACCACACTTAAACACAACTCAACAATGATAAAAAATAACAACCGATCACAAATGCTTGATTCACTAAATTTAACGTTTTTACACATAAAATAATCATTTTTTCCAGCAATTAAACACCAAAAATGCCTATAATTACGGTTCTTACACATAAAAAAACCAAATATTTTTCAACAACTAAACACCAAAAATACCTAAAAGAAGAATTACAACTCAGCTCGACGACCTTTACACACCGCTCTCGAGTTATAGCAAAGAAAAGAAGAGAAGAGAAAAGAAAGTAAGGAGAGAAAAGAAGAGAAAAGAAAGGAAAAAGAAATTGTCATTTGTGCTCCCGAGTTGGAGAGAAATGGAAGGAAAGTTAAACATTTTGTTCTTTCTTTTCAAATCCTCCCAAATCGGGAGGAAAGGTATGAGGGAAAGTTTTCCTTCCATTTCCTTCCACTTCCTTCCTTTAATTAAACTCTGGAGCACCATTCTCTCTTGCTTTCCTCTCATTTCCTCCCATTTCCTTTCTTTTCTCTCTTTAAGTTGAACTTGGGAGCAGGGTGTTAAGGTCTTTAAATTCACAAATAACTGACTTTGTATCAATGTTTTCAGCAATTTCTCTTTCTATGTAAACCACCAAGTTGTTTGCAAGAAAGTCATCTGACATCTTATTGCGAATGCGGTTTTTGAATATTTTCATTGCTGAAACTGAAAATGTCAAGATTAACCGAACCACTCTATCAAACAAATAATATGCCAAACGTTTCTGAGTTTCTACAAGACCCTTGCATAGGTCAGCAATAGTTGATACACCACTTAGCTTGGGATTCTTTTTCATATCGATATTAAAAATCTCCAATTGATATCGTAATTGAATTCTCTTTTGCTCCGTAAAATCTTTAGGATAATACTTTTCAACAAGAAGACAAATCTGATCAATGTTAATCACATTAGGGTGTACTTTTGAAACTAAAGTAGAACTAAGACTTAACAACTTCATCGTTTGATCATTGAATTTACTATTCAACTCATGTAACTGTTTGTCCAATGTGGATGTAAACAAATCTACTTGATAAAAATGTTCAAAAGTAAGATGATTATCGCCTTTTCGAGGCTGGTATCGAGTAGAAATATATAGAGCTTTCATATCCGGCATATCTACTTGATGTTTCTCACAAAATAACTTTACCTGTGCAAATAAAGAATCCCATCCGTTGTTTTTGAAATCATTTAGACTCTCCTTTGTTGCTGAAACTAACTCCATGGCATTAAGAATATCTTGGGATTTTTTTTTGTAGAGCTTAAGAAAGTATATCAGTTTTTCCCATTACTTATTTTATCAAGTGAAGAATAAAAACAAACTCAAATGATTTCAGGAAACAGTAAGCTGCATCAGCATCTCCGCGTTGAGAATAAGTAGTAGATACATCATCAATTATTCCCTGGAGAACAACACGAGTACAATCAAACATGTTAAGCAAACTGCAAATGGAACGAAAATGAGAACCCCAACGTGTATCACCAGCTCTTCTTAATGTCCCAACTTTATTCAGAACTTTACCTTATTCGATTTCACCAAGTTCCAATAAAAGTTCAATCTCAGTTGCCTTTGCCTTTTGTAACTCATCATGACGTTTACTGGAAGCACAAACTACATTTATTGTAAAAAATTGATGTATAGGAATAATTTCCCTTGAAGCAGCCACCAATGCTAGTTGTAATATGTGAGCGAAGCAGTGAACATAATACGCATAAGGACAATCCTTAAGAACAAGTGCTTGCAATCCATTCCATTCCCCTCTCATATTACTAGCACCATCATAACCTTGGCCATAGATTTTACTAACATCAAACTGATAGTGCAAAAGTTGGGTCCACATATTTGTTTTCAAGGTTAATGATAGGGTGTCCCTAACATGAACCAAATCCAAGAACCTTTCCCGTATGATCCCTTCTGCATCAACAAATCTCAAAACTATGGCCACTTGCTCTTTTTTAGACTCATCTCGTGACTCATCAACCATGACACAAAGTATGAATCCCCGACTTCACTACGAATATGCTTCCGAACTTTATTTGCAATAATACTAAGAATTTCTTTTTGAATATCTCCAGAAGTATACTTTGAATTATAAGGAGCTTTCTCTAATATAACATTTGCAACTTCATCATTATAAGATGCTAGAAGTTTTAGTAGTTGAAGAAAATTACCTCGATTTTTGGAATTAAGCGTTTCATCATGTCCTCGTAAAGCACAAGCTTGGAATGTCAACCAACGAACTGTGTCAATTGACGCTTTTAATCATAAACGGTGCTTCAGTATTTGTGCTTCATTTTGCTTCACTAAGATATTTTCAATGTGTGTTGCTTGATTCATCAAGTTTAATTTCAGCAAATGTAATAGCATTTCTATGTTGTGAACAACCTAAATGCTTCAAGAATGCACGCTTTTTTCCATCATTAACTTTTTTCCAATTTTCAAATCCTTTAACAGTAAATGCATCGTAACCATTGCACACATTTGGTTTATCATTAAATATATAACAAATAAAACAATAAGAAGCATGTGTTGTTGGAGAATACTCTAACCAATTAGAGAAAATGTTGAACCAAGAATATTGGAATCTACGAGGATGTTTCTTTGAACCTTTAGCATGATCATCTTGAAGACGTATTTGGAAAGGTCCTAAAGTCATATAAGCTCGTCTTACTTGTTCCCTTAAATTAATTGGAAATTCTCACATTTGTTTTCGTTTAGCGGGATCTTTTTGTAGATTTTTAAGATCCACTTCATTAGGATTTGATTGTGTAGCTTCAAAAATATCATTCTCTTGTTGATTTTCATGTACTTGTGGTTGCGGTTCACTTGTTGAAGCTTTGTGACGTTTATTCTATTGATTTTCATTATGAGTTTCTTCATCATCATTCTTTCTTTTGAAAAAAGAATCAATAGTTTTCATCTTTCCCATAAAATTGTAAGCTTTGTGTGATTGTATCTATAAAAACCAAAATTGAAATCATAATCTCATATTACATAAACAAACAACCCAAATTCTACAAAAATACTTATTTCTACAAATCTTATTTTTGCAAAATTTTGCAAAATTCTAAATTCAATTAACCAACAATGCTCCTAAATGCTACAAATTTTATTTATGAGAAATCATTTACCTAACAATGCTCCTAAATCCTAACAATCAAAAATCTAAATCAATTAACTAACAATTACATGATATAATATAATTGAATACAGTCAAACATCGTTGATTTTGATTTAGGAAAAAATAATCTAACAATTAAACATAATTGAAATCAATCATTGATTCCAATAGCCTAGTAGGGACGTAGGGCAGTTAAATATAACTGAGACTTGAGAGATTAATAGACTATGATTTTTGCATCTGAAGATAAACAAAAAAAAAAAGAAAAAAAAAAAAAAAAAAAAGACAAACCTGATTAAGTAATCGACTCCAGCAGAGGCGCAGGGTTGCAGCGACAGCATTCAGCGTGCAACATAGCAGCAGGGGGAACCACAACCCCCCCGGCCCTATATATCCTTCGCCCATGACCAATAACAATTTAAATCTTCAACTGCAAACCTTTATTTTCTGCCTGCTTCTTTGTTTCCAGTCAAGAACATTCTTGTTCTTATTCTCGTGTTTACCTGCAAACAAAAAGAACCACAGCTTCCAGTTCATTCTTCCTTCGTTCTTCTCTTCCTTCTTCTTCCTCGTGGCAGCCTCCCTCGTTTTTTTTCAATCAATAATCAAACCCAAACACCCACTTGGGTTCCATCGATTTCTGTCAAAACAAACAAAAGAAATAAGAAGAAGAACAGAAAACGAAGGAAACCGTTTGAGCAGCCCTCGCTGCACCCACCGAGACCACCAGAAGCACCGCTGCATCTGTTCTCCTTTTCCCTCCCTTCACAACCTCTTAGCCACACCACACCCTTGATCCAAAAACCACTGAACCGCTTTCCCTTTTGCCTCTCGCTATCTGACAGAAATAGCGCAGCCTCGCTACTCTTCCCTCCGTCTCTTCGGCCCCGTCAACCCCCGGAGACGTTCCTTTCGCGATCAATCGACAAAAATATTCGCATTAGCCGCCTGCGAGCTTCTTTTTCCTTCGGTCTTCTTTGTGACCTCCGACGAGCAAGGACCCAGATGCAGAGTCGTCGCCTGCGTGTTTCCTTCTTCTGATTTCGTTCCCGTATTTCTTCTTCTTTGCTTGCCAAATGGACCACCGGAGGCGTTCGTTTTGTCTTGCCTTCGATCAGTTCTTTTCCTTTGCCCGATCAACGAATGGTCGACTGACATCGTCATCCCTCCAATCGCCTTCGTTCATCAGTTTCATTCAATTATCTCTTCGATCGTCCAAACAAGGAAACTGGGGCATAAAAGCCCTAATTTCATTTAGCTTTGTGAAATGACCAAACTAACCTCCTTATTCAATCCTTGATTCAAAATCAGTCCCAACCCCAAACATTGAACCCATTTATTTAAAATATCCCCTCCCATGGAAATTTCTTAACAAAATGAATACAATTCCCAAACTTAATTTCAATTTAAACCATTTCAGCCCCTCCCTTGATTTATTTTAACAAAAGTAGTCATATTTTGGTTAATTAAATTATTCAACAGCTCCCAATAGTTTAGATTCGTTACGAAACGGTTCCAAAAATATTTCAAAGTTCAAGAGACGTGACTTTACGGTTTCTCACGTCAATCTTCCCAAAAATAAACGAACTCCGAACAACTCGAACTCACACTTCAAGGGCGAATGTTTACGGCCTTTTTTTTAATAATTTTAATTATCTCGGGGGGTGGGGGGGGGGGGAGGGGGGATACATGTGCCTATATAGTTTGTTTATACAAACAAATTATCCTTTTATCCAAAAATACAACCAATCTAGTTTATAAAAATATTATTTAAAAATGTAATCTATTGTTACAAATAAACTAGTATAAACTTTTCGTATACGTATTATGGTTATTTTATCATTAAATAACTAGTCTACACAACAAATTCTACATGATACAAAAATATATAATTTTTATGTGACATTGTATATTATAACAAATACGTTATAAAACTTTGTAGTATTTCAAAGATTCAAGCTATGACTATTCATGTATATTTACATGTTTAAATACATAAAGTTTATATATGTACATATGTTGATTGCTTTGAAACATATATCTTTATGAAAGTGAGTATATTACATTTTTACATGCATACCAAGCATACTCGGTTTTTATAAACTTTATACAATAAAATTCATTATGCCTAGTGACTTAACCATAATTAAGTTAAGGTTGAGAGCTATTCACATACTTTAGTTAAGGACTTTTCAGTGAGACTATATTCATTAGCTGAGTCTAAACACTTAGCATACCCACACCACAATAATCGTTAATCTTCTGAGTGAGATACATATGTGTAGATCTATACAGGGTTGACATCGCCACCTACGGTTGCTAGCTACAACCTTGAACGATCAATCGAAGTGGGTGATAAGTGTCTATAATTGTTACTACAATGTCCAATGAAGCGTTGTAAGGGGGTACATTCAGTTACATAGTTCAGTTATATAACTCACTTTAAACATTAATTGGAATCTCTCTCTCTCTCTCTCACTACAAACCATGGGCTTCATTTCTTTCAAAACTATTTTACGTATGGATATACTTATGCAACAGAAAAATATGGTTTTCAAGTATATTCAAGGATTCTTTACAAACGTAGTTTTAAGTATGGATTTATTTATACAAAGATACATTTTGGCTTTTAAAGACTCTTAACAAACATAGTTTTAACTATTTTTATACTTACAAAGAAAATATTTTTTATACTTTTTAAAAGTATTACTACTATTAGCAGAAAATTCGTAACTTTTACTAACCTTGTGTTGACCCTCAAAACTACATGTTTGCTTAGGAACTCACTAAAAATGCATTCAAGACGGATTGGACTATAGGTGACCTAGTTTACTTCCTACATTATTATATGCCTGTCTATTAAGGAAACTCATTTACTATTATTTTTTGTAAAAACCTTATATTCAAATATCAAGATGGAACACAAATGCTATTTTGTTTATTGTTGTACTTGTGTTATATACTCAGTTTACTTATGATCCATGAACTTAGTTGCACAGCCCAGTGTGTTCCACCGCCTTGGCCAGGGGTGAGACAAATTGGTATAAGAGCTAAATTGGCTATAGAAAACTCGTATCCTCAATAGGGGAGTACAACTATAGCAACTAGCTTCTAAACAAAAGTATTATTATTATTATTAATTACACTAATTCTTGGCTACTTACAGTATGGGCACTCTGGTTTTAAGGGCCACATAGGGTTGTTGGATTTTAGAATGGATTAACTACTAAAATGCTCCTGCCCTTCGTTTTTTCCTGTGGCCCTCGTCTGTGCTTGGTAGTCTTGGAGTACAAAACAAACACCATTAATACTGCAAACCTCACCAACAATAATTTATAAGAATTATATATATATATATATATATATATATATATATATATATATATATATATATATATATATACTCTTACCCGCAATGAGAACACTTAATAAAAATCTAACATACCACCAACTAAAACTACCAACACAACCCTTTAGGTGAAACGTGTAACACCTTAAATTTTCAAACAAATTTTTCATTTTTAAATCACATGAAACTCAATATCACATTTTCTCAATAACCATAATGTATCCATTATCAAAACACAGATCAACAAAACAACTGATAATATCCCAGAATCCTCAACAAAATCTCGAACAAGTGTGTATAATCAAGCTGGTGCTTTCCCGCGATCCTGAGAAGTACCTGAAACATATATCACACAACACGGTAAGCACAAAGCTTAGTGAGTTCCCCAAAATATAACACAAAATAGTTAGCCTCTCATGGATATATCTCGATAAGGACCCTACGGTCATGTGTCTCAGTGAAGACCCTTCGGTCTCATAACTCAGGTTGGACCCTCCGATTCTAACCAATAAAACACAAGATAATATACAACATAAATCACAAAGACTAATGAAAGATATCATATACTCGATATAAGCACATAAGACCCTCCGGTCGCATAATATTACCACTCAGGTAAGTACAGTGAGAAGACTTACCTCATAAGTAAGCAAGTAGATCTCGTATCCGCAGGCTTAGCCCGCTTGGCCACTGGCTGCGACTGTACTGGTCTCATGTCTCTACCCTGAGACTCCTCCTCCTCTATAGTATGAAACTCTAGCTCAATCTCCCTCCTCCTAGCATTGGTCTATAGCTCAGCCAATGTCTGGTACAAAGAGTTCGCCATGAACTCCCAAATATCCCGCCTCAGTATGCTCAAGTATCAGCTCCCACGTGTCTGCTCAGTAGACACGTGCTCAGGGCAGAACAGCGCCCTCTCATGAAAAATCCTCGTAATCTTTGTCACTGACTCTGTCTTCTACTTAAGAGATACAAACTCATGTGCCAAATGTTCCATTTTCACCTGGGGAACATAATCATCTCTGAATAACTTGTTGAACCTCTCCCAAGTCACTGCAACATGATCTACAGGGGTAAAATCCGTCGTCACAAACTTCCACCAGTCCTTCGCTCCCAAGTGAAGCTGGTTCATCGCGAACTGGACTCTCAAATGCTCTGTACATGAACAATTATAGAAACATCACTCAATGTTGGGGACCCATCTCATGGCAACGATCGGATCCTGCGTCCCATCAAACTCTGATGAACTAACGGAACAACAACCAGTCACCTCCCTGTGGCCTCGCAACAACTAGAGTTGTGGTGACTGTAGTAGCAATAGCCTCAGTGACAATAGCATATCGCTCATCAAAAGTCTGAATAAGTGTGGTCTTAATAGACCTGAATGTCTCTGGTATGGCCTCTCTGATAGCTGTGACCACATCCTCATGAATGATCATTCGGATCTCGTCGTCACTGGTATCACTGCTCCCAGGGCTGTTGCGGGTAATCACCATAGTGTCTCTGAAATGCAAACACAAAATCTTCAGAGACTAGCTCAAACACTCACACACTCGATTACCCACCCCTACATGCTCCTTAGCATCCTAAGGTTCTTACTTAGGTTGCATACAGATCCAATGTTTTTAGTAGTATGGGCCCAATACTACCTTCCACACCAACTTGTAGTCATCCCAAGTCCTCCTCCCAGGATCCTAATTCACAATACACTATCCCTCACAGATTCCGCATATCTCATGTAATTATCTCTCCTAGATTACTCTGAACTCTCTCTAAAAGATTCCTGCTATGATTCTCTCTACTAAGTAGACACACATAACATATAGCATATAAGATAAATTGATAACATACCCTAGGTTAAGGCATCCTGAAGTAAGCAACTCTAGCCCTAATTTCTGAAATACCTAGCCTATCATCTAACATGCAGTTCTAATATCTCATAAGTATCTCATAATATAAACAAGTAATGGTATTTTGGGAAATCACCGTTCGGGCTCTGGCTGATTGTACACACTGCACCATCTCGTTTTCTCTTTTAAACTCTTACTCGTTTTAGAAAAATCATTTCTAGGGCCCAGCTTGCCCCGCTTCCTGAATCGGATTACTCCTTTCCATGGGGATACCTTCATGAGGACAAACTCTCAGACCAAAAACTCTAACTCTGATCATCGTTGGTCTGCGTAACTCTTCTAGTGACTCTAGGCCGTGAGTAACCACTGTCCGATCTGTTGGATTTGCTTTATCGTCTTGAGCACTATCTCAATGGCCACCATCACCCTCTGCCCTACCTCTCCATAACAGATGGGAGTTCGGCACCTCCTCCTATATAAGAGCTTCAAGGGAGGCATACTGATACTGGAATGATGATTGTTGTTGTGTGAAACTCAGCCAAGGGCAAGTAAGTGTCCCAACTTCCACCAAAGTCCATATCACATGCACGTAGCATATCTTCGAGTGTCTGGATCGTCCACTCATTATGCTCATTTGTTTATGGGTGATATATGGTACTGAAATGTAACCGGGTACCCAGCTCTTCATGAAATCTCTTCCAGAATCTGGAAGTAAAATGCACATCTCGATCTGACACTATCGATGTCGGCACCCCATGCTGTGCCACCACCTCTTGAACGTAGATCTTGACCAATTTCTCCGCAGAAGAGCTCTTACAGATAGCCAAAAAGTGAGTAGCCTTCGTCAACCGATCTTCAATCACCCATATCGTATTGACACCTCCACTGGGGAATCTCCAGAGGCTGCAACGGGCCATGTGGACGTTAGTGTTCCGCCTTGACCTGACGACAGGTCAAGCATCTCTCGACTACCCATGCCACATCTCTCTTCACATAGGGCCACCAATATTCCCTTTTTAAGTCCAAATACATCTTGGTGGCTCCTGGGTGGATCGAGAATCTCGACCTATGGGCCTCTTCCATCAAAATACGTCGAGCTCCACTCGTATATGGCACCCATATCTCCCCAAGGAAGGTCATAAGCCCCCGAATATCCGTCTCAAACTCATAAATCTGCCTGATCACCCGCTCTCTCTTATAGTTATCTAGTCTCACGGCCACCACCTGGGCCTCTCGAATGGTATCTAAGACTGAAGTCATCACCTTCATCCTCATGCACACGTCTCAGATCGGAGCACTTACTGCTCTACGATTCAGGGCATCGGCTACCACATTAGCCTTGCCAGGGTGATACAAAATCTCACAGTCATAGTCCTTCACTACATCTAACCACCTCATATATCTCATATTCAGGTTGGGCTAATCCATAAGATACTTCAGGATCTTATGGTCCGTGTATACGGTACACCAGACACCATAAAGATAGTGGCGCTGACTCTTGAGGGCAAACACCACCACCCTCAACTCCACATTGTGGGTGGGATACCTCGTCTCATGAGGCTTCAACTGTCTCGATGCATATGCTATCACATGTCCCCTCTATATCAACACGACACCCATCCCTGATATAGATGCATCACAATAAACTACGAAGTCTTCAAGTCCCTCAGGAAGGGCTAACACTGGAGCTTCGCATAATCTCTGGTGAAGAGTCTCAAATGAAGCCTGCTACTCGGGCCCCCAAACAAAAGTAACACCCTTCCTCGTCAACCTGGTGAGAGGAATGACCATCTTAGAGAAATATTTGATAAGCCTCCGATAGTACCCTTCCAGGCCTAGAAAACTCCTGATCTTGGATGGGGATCTTGGCACCTCGCATTGCACAACTGCCTCAATCTTGGACGACTCGACCAAAATCCCATTCTGGTTAACAAGATGTCCTAAGAACTGGACCTCTCGTAACCAAAAATCCCACTTGGAGAATTTGGCATAAAGCCTCTCCGTCCTCAATACTCCAAGAATCTCCCGCAGGTGCTCCTCATGTTGCTCCCTAGACCTCGAGTACACCAAAATGTCGTCGATGAACACAATCACCGACCTATCCAACTGTTGGGTTATGTGCATTCTAACACTTCCTAAGTGTACATGCAACCCTAAATACCTTGGATCTATGTTTTCTCTATTATACATGCAAATAAGAACATCCAAGGTATTATCCTAATCTAGCATACAAAAACTATGAATGTAACAAGATAGAATACATACCTCTTGATGTAGCTTGATGTCTTCAAGCTTTAAGAGCTTAGCCCCAATAGTGTGGAAGCCTCAAGTGGAATCACAAATCACCAAGACACCTTGGAATACTTTAGAGAATATGATTACTTGGTTCTCTCTAGTGAAATTGGCTAGCCCTTCTTTAGTGTATCCACACTAGTGCCTATTTCACCAACCAAAGACATCTTTATATAGTATGGAGGATTAGGGTTAAACCCTAATACCCATGACCTTTCATTTCCTAGGATCCATGGGTTAAACACTCCATGGACTATCCATGAAAGCTTAGCCCAACCTAAATGAACTTGGCCCATTCCATATATATAAGAGTCCATATTTAATTAGTTCCTTTTGATCACTTAATTAATTATAAATTAATTCTTGATCAATACTAATTAAATAATATGATTCCATATTAATATATTAGAACTTATAATATATTAATATTAATCATAAACATACTATTCTCAAAAGATTATCCATATAAATTGTGTCGGTGAAGTGCAACCCAAATGGACCATGCCGGGTCGGGTCAAGTACATACCAAATATAGTTATGGACTTAGACATTAATCCAACACCAACACGGGCCAACATACCCAATTCATGAGGTCCATGAATGTTGCCGGTGCGTTGGTGAGCCCAAAAGGCATCACCATAAACTCGTAGTTCCTGTAACGAATACGGAAAGCTGTCTTCTGAATATCCTCCTTGCAGACTCTCATCTAATGATACCCAGATCTCAAATCAATCTTGGAAAACCAAGACGACCCCTGTAACTGATCGAATAAATCATCGATCCTCGGTAGTGGATAACGGTTCTTGACTGCCAGCTTGTTTAACTCTCGGTAAAATACACATCCGATGAGAACCATCCTTCTTCTTAAAAAAAAAGGATTGGCGCTCCCCACGGTGAGCTACTCGGTCTAATAAAACCCATCCCTAGCAGCTACTGGAGTTGCGAGGATAACTCCTGCATCTCGGGCGGTGCAAGGCAATAAGGTGCCTTGGCAATAAGCTTCGCACCATGAAGTAAATCGATCCAGAACTCCACCTGCCTCTTAGGAGGCACACCCGGTAACTCCTCGGAGAAAACATTCGGGAACTCACACACAACCGAAACATCGGAGATAGAAATCGGCCTCGCAGTGGCAACCCACGTATTCGTCACATTTGCTAAAAATCCCATCCACCCCTACTTTAAACTCCACCTCGCCCTGGCAGCAGAGCAGAATGCTGATCCAGATCTAGATTCCTCTCCATACACAGTAAGTACTCCCCCACTAGGGTCTCGTATGGTCACCATCTGACGCTCACAGTCAATCACAACTCCAAACCGGCTCAACATATCCATGCCCACTATGACAAAGACATCACCTATCGCTATTGGCACCAGATCTATCAGGAACTCAACACCAAAAATCTCATGATCATCAGCTATAGAAACCCTTAGTGGTCGACTCAACGCCTTGCATTTGACACAAATGTGACGACTAAAGGATAAAGACGCTAAAGATCGACTCGTACCTGAGTCAAATAACACCAAAGTAGGCACAAAACTCGCAAGAAAAGTACCTACATACAACAGATTGTAAGCATCAACAAATCTCAAAATAGCATAAGTGAAGAGATACGTACCAACAAGAATGTCAGGTGCTACGTGGACCTCCTCCGCAGTCAACTGGAAAGCTCTCCCACAAGCCCTCAGAGCCTCAGCCTTCACTGGACGACCATCAGTAACACGCAAAGCATCAGGAGTAGAATTATGGGCTGATCTTAGTGTGAGCTGAGGACATTCGGCCTTCCGATGGAGTAACACCCCAAATTCTGCTATGTTATTTGAATATTTATTTTTTCAAGTTTTCAAGAGGAACTCAACGAGTCAGTTGCCAGACTTGTCGAGTAGAGTCGGGATTTTGAGCACGTTTAAGTTGGCTACTCGGCGAGTCCGCCAGTCTGGATGAAACCCTAATTTCAAGGGTTTGCACCCTATTTAAACAAATTTTTGGGATCCCAAGTCAGCCCCCATCACCCCCAAAGCACCCTTCTCGAAACCCTAGAACTCTCTTAGCTTTTTGTGTGTTTTGGTATGATTCTTTGAAGATCTTGTGAGAAGAAGGAAGCTAGATCAAGAGGAGAAGAAGGTGATCCAAGATCTTTGTGGCATTTCAGAGTATAGTAAGGTATAACTCGACCATTTTCTATTTCTATGCTTTAATCCCCTTTGGAAAGCCATTAAAGCTATTCTGGAACCATTTCTTGGCTTGGTAATAGCATAGAGGACTCTTTGACATGTATAGCCTTCGGATCTGGCTAGGTTTGAGTTCCAGAAGCTTAGATCTAGTACCTTTATGGAGCCATTTTGCATGAAACCTCTAGATCTACTCTTATAGTGTGCTTTGAGCCTTGATCAATAAGGGCCATGTCGTGATCTGTCACATAGTAGTCTTTAACAAACTCACTATATGACTCGGGAAGTGACTGAAGAACCCAGTCAACATCCAAATTCCTTGGGAACATGACACCCAACATTCTCAGCCTCTTAATGTGTGACTTCATATCCAAGATATGTGCACACATAGACTTTCCATCCTTGTGTTTGCTATCCAATGGGACTTGAGTGATCTTGAACTTTTCAAGTCTTTGAACTTGTGGGTTAGGGAGAACAATTGGAGGAGGTGGAGGAAGTGAAGTATGATTTCCATTTCCACTAATGCGTGACAAAGGGATTAATCTTTCACCTTGATCATCACGTGGGATATCATCTTCAAGGGGAAAGCTTGTTCCAAAGGATTTGGGAAGACCATAGTTGTCTGAACTAGACATTTACAATGGGAGAAATTCAAGTTAATTGATTTAAGTCCTTAATATAACACCCAAATGAAATATTAAACCTAGGATCCAACACAATATTTTACAATTCGGAAGAAGGATGCCAGAATCTGAATGCAAAATATTTGAAGGTGGGTGAATGATGATTTACCAATTTCCACCACAAAAAATGAAAAAGAATTTTAGGTTTTAAGTGAATTGAAATTCCTAGATCCTTTGAGATTCATTGAAACTTTCAATGGCATGTTTAAATCTCGATTGTGCCCTTCAAGTTTGTAACTGGGATGTCGAGGATCAGAAACAAGATGTGATTAACCATGCAAATTAGCTTGGTCCACTCAATGTTACAACCACCTAATCAATGTGCTGGTTAATCACACATGCTCCATTGATCTATGATTAACATCAAGCTACCCTTTGCCACGCACTGTCAGTCAAGATTAGTGTGCCGGTTAACCACACATGCTCCACTAACAACATAACAAGGTGCAAAGTGCAATTTCATGGGTTAGCACCAAAATCACATTTTTCCTAAAGTAACTAAGATTGAGAATTTAATAAAAGTTTAGTTACTTTATAATTATCATTATACTTATAATGAAAATTAAAATGTCTTGTCAAACCCATTCGGATCACGACCCTCCACCATCAAGGAAGCGGTGGGTGAGAGTGGACACTCATTAAACTGCCATTTTATAGGCCTACTAATGGTAAGACTGACTTTACTCTTATACATATATATATATATATATATATATATATATATATATATATATATATATATATATATATAAATATAAATATTAAACCTATAATATTATAATAGTATAAGGGTTGAATTTTAAACTTTTAAAATTCTAGGATTTGGAACTAAATATTTCAAAGTAAGATTTTGCATTTACAAATTCCAAAACTTGAGGGCAAGTTTTGAACTATTCAAAAACTTTTGGATTCCATAACTTATGAGGTTAATATAGGTTTTAATGAAAAGACTCTTAACATTTCATAACCGGAGAACATGTTATGGAGTTCATAAAAATATTTATGTAACAGACTCTTCAAGTTCCATAACTTTAGGGAAAATTATGGAAGACTTAAAACCACTTAAGATGACATTTAAAAAGGAGACTCTTCACTTTCCATAACTTGAGGACAAGTCATGGATTTCATCAAAACAATTAGATCAAAAGTTCTAACAAGAAAATCAAACATTTTGCCTATGATCTAATTAAACTAATAAGTTAAGATAATTCAAATCAAAAAGTTTCAAGAAATTAGCCTAATCTTTTAAACTAACACAAATCATGAAACTTTGACAATTATCTTTTAAATTGGATAAGCATGATCATTACCACATCAAAAACAGGTTTATAAGTTCAAAAATAGCTTAGGGCAATGATCCTAGTCCAATTTTTGCCAAAACCTCGAAAATCTGCATTTTGGACCACCAACTCAACGAGTGCATGAACTGACACGGCGAGTTGGTCAGTTTTTTTAGGGGAATCGACGAGTTCCCCAGTGGATTCGGCGTGTCCACTGTCCAGAAAGGAGAAAACCACTTTTTTCAAGTTTTGAAAACAAGTAGCATCAAGTATAATGAAAACAACCCTAGGCTCTACTACTCTTGATGGGTTTTAGTATACTACAACATCCTATGGTGTACATGTAACCCTAGATGCTTTGGATCTATGTTTTCTCTAATTATAGATGCAATATTGTTTCCAAAGCATTAATCCTACAACTAGCATACAAATGACATAAACATCATAGAAATGAGTTATAGAATTACCTCTTTGTTGTAGCATGGCATGCACCAATAGTATGATTGCCTCAAATAGAATCAATAACTGTTGTTGTAGGAAATCTCCACAAGAGGTAGGTAGGAATCTCAACTCCCACCAAAATATATGACACAGGCCCGCAACATATCCTCAAGTGGTTGGATGGTCTGCAGATGATAAGTAGTGCTGAAATGTAGCCTCGTACCCAGTTCCTTGTGGAATTTCTGCCATAATCAAGAAGTGAACCAAACCTCTAAATCTGACATAAGGGAAATCAGAACCCCATGACGAGCAACAATCTCACAAACATACACATTGGCCAACTTCTCGGCCGAGGAGCTCTCCGGATGGCCAAAAGTGAGAACTCTTGGTCAATCGATCCACGATGACCTAGATAGCATCAAAATCCTTGACAATCATCGGTAGCTTGGTGATAAAATCCATGGTGATGTGTTCATACTTCCATATGGGAACCTCCAAAGGTTGCAGCTTGCCATGCAGCCTCTAATGCTCGACCTTGACCATCCTACAGGTCAAGCACCTCTCAACGTACGAAGCTATATCCCTCTTCTTACACGGCCACTAGTAACTTAGTCTCAAATCTCAATACATATTGGTGGCTCCCATGTGTATCAGAAAGCGAGACTTATGTGCCTCCTCCTGAACTATCTTCCTGAACCCTCCCGAAACCGGAACCCAAACTTGATCACACCAAGTTAACAATACCCGACTAACGGTGAAAAATATGTCGATATTGCCCCTGATCCTCTCTTTTCTCTAGTTCTCCTTCTTAACTCCCTCTGTTTGTTCCCCCTGATCAAATACAAAAGTGGAGAATCAATGTATATCCTCATATATATATATATATATATATATATATATATATATATATATATATATATATATATAGATAGATAGATAGATATATATCCCCAGCTGAAGATCCAACCGACTTGCGGCTCAAAGCATCTGCGATAACATTTGCTTTACCCAGATAGTAACGGATCTCGTAGTCATAATCCTTGACCACGTCAAGCCACATGTGCTGCCTCAAGTTCATGCGGCTTCAGCTGCCGAGAAGCATATGCAACCACTCGCTCTCTCTACATAAGAACCGACCCCAAACTAGTTATGGATGCATCACAAAATACAATGAAATCCTCAACAACCTCCAAAAGGGTCAATATTGGGGCCTTGAATAATCTCTGTCGCAATGTCTCAAAAGACGTCTGTTGCTCAAAGCCCCATCAGAAATCCACACACTTCTTCTTCAAACGAGTGAGGGGTACAACAATCTTAGAGAAATTCTGGATAACTCTCCAATAATAGCCTGCTAAAACCAAGAAAATCCTAATCTCTAAGGGAGACTTCGGAACTTCCCACTGCATCACAGCCTCAATATTTTTCGGATCGACCAAAATCCTATTCTGGTTAACGAGATGCCCCAACAACTAGACCTCTCGTAACGAGAACTCACACTTTGAGAACTTGGCATGCAGCCTTTCTCGCCTCAACACTTATAAAAGTTCTCGAAGGTGCTCCTCATGTTGCTCTCTGGTCTTGGAATACACCAAAATGTCATAAAAAACAATAAGTGATTGATCAAGCATCGGCCTACATACCTGATTCATCAAGTACATAAACACTGCATGCACATTGGTGAGCCCAAATGGCATCACCACGAACTCATAAAATGAGCCCAAAATATTGTATTCTCTAAATCCTCTTCTCTCACCCTCACCAGATGATACCCTGACCTCAAATTGATCGTGGAGAACCAAGATGCACCCTACAACTGATCAAAGAGGACATCAATTCGTAGAAGGGGATAATGGTTCTTCACCGTCAACTTGTTCAACTCCCAGTAATCAATGTAAATCCAGTGTGAACCGTCCTTCTTCCTGACGAACAATATCGTCGCTCCCTACGACGAACTGCTCAGTCTGATGAACCGCTTGCCTAGCAACTTATGAGGCTGAGAGGATCATTCTAGCATCTCAAGCGGTGCCAAATGGTATGGAGCCGCACCTGCCACTAGGTCAATCCAGAACTCAACCTTCCATTCGGGATGCACACCAAGTAACTCCTCTGAAAACACATCAGCAACTCCCTAACAACTGGCACATCTAAAATTGAGACCTACTCCGCAACCCGAGTGTAGCACCCCGAATATCAGGTATTTCCATTTCTAGCCTTCACCTATTTGAGTTTGCACATTTGGTCCCATTTTGTGAGTTTTGCATTTCATCTCGTACATTGGGCATACATGTGGGTACGCATGGCGTACTTATGTGATCAAATCGCAAAGGGCATGTTAGTACACTGGGCGTACATGTTGTACGTCGGGTGACTAGCTCAACATCAAATCCATAATTTTGAAGCGTTTGCTTCCCTATTTAAGTCGCCTTATGTCTCCCTTGGACATTCTTTATCAACCACCTTCCCTCAAAACCCCTAATCTCGAGTTTAATCCTTGTTTGTGAGAGTTTGGAGCTTATTAGTGACTTTTGGTGCCTTTTGGTTGAAGAAGAAGACCATTGAAGAAGGAGGTGTTGCTTGCGAGCTTATAGATCCAGAAACTACTCCTCATTGTGCATATTTTGAAGGTATAAAGTCTATACCTTGACGTGTTTCCTTTTTTTATCTCTATGGTTGGTTTTTATGAGCTTTTGTCCCCAAAGTTTTGACCTTAATGAGTTTGGGATACTCCAGAGCATATTAGGTCTTGTAGATTCATAAAAATGGTTGTTTGATGGTCCTTTTCTAAAAATGCCAAGAGTTTGGTGGTGATGAGTGTGGATTAGGTTAAAGGTTTAAGGTTTAATCCCTTTTCAGCCATGCAAAGGCTTGAAGTTTTAGACTATATAGATTAAGAAGTTCTACGAAGGTCAGATATGTGGTTGGATGCATGTCTTAATGACTATGACCATTTTGGCTTGGTTTTGGGGGTCAAACAAAGTACGCCTCGTATGCTACTAGCTACGTCTTGCGTAGCCAAGTGAGGCCCCGATCCTACCTGTTTTTTGTGTATGCCTTGCATAGGAAGAGAGTACGCCAAGCGTATGTGCTGGGCAGTTCACGATTATTGACTTTTGGACTTTTGTCAAGATTTAGGTTTTTGGACAATGGGAGGGGAAAAATGGTCTTTTTGCCCTAAAGGGATTTGGTTGTGGGCCTTGGACTCACAATTTGAGTAATGGACCTTAATTAATAATTAGCGTTAATTATTATGTTATTAGGCAGAGTTTAGTTCTGGCAGTTCTAGTGCGAGATTTAGTTGTCTTCATTATCAGGTGAGTTTTCTTCACTGTATCCGTAGGTCGAAGGCACCAATGTCGGCCCACAAGTTTGCGATGTAGTATGATGTTTGTCTTTGTGACAATTGTTAGTTATGTCTATATTTTCTTGATGACTCCGTGATTCTTGTGTTATGATATTATGTGGTAGTGGTAGGGGTGAAACAGAACCGATACCTGTTGAAATAGACCGAAGGGGATTGCAAGCACCCATATATGTTTGACTGTATGTTTGTATGGTATACGGTATTTTGGGGGAACTCGTTAAGCTTGTGCTTACAGTTTTTAGTTTATGTTTCAGATACTTCCAGTTCAAAGGGGAAGGGCCCGACCTAATCACACCACATCACCCTAAGATTTCCGCATTTTGAGATTTTGGGAATTTGTACTCCGATAATATGTTGTTGTGACACTTTTGACGGATTTGATATGAGTAATGTATATTTTGAATGAATTTAAAAACAAAATTTTTATCTGTATTTTTGGGATGTTACAAGTTGGTATCAGGGCCTTGGCTTGATGGATTCGGGCATACTCTTGGGTGTGCCTAGACTCAAATTGAGGGTTTGGTAGATTTTCCAAAAAGAGACATTTTAATCAAAGGATTTTTATAAAATAAAAGGGGTGTTATGCATGCAATTAGTCGAGTTCAAGTAAGCCTGCCCATAATACCCATACATGTTATATGTTTTATTCTATGATATGAGAATTGCATGCTAGATTAGGCGCTAAGGATCTGCTCAGAATTGCATGCTAGAATGCTAGGAGAGATTCCTTTTATGTGCATATTTGTATGAGCTTATAGATTCGCATGCTAGTATCATATCAGTTACTTGTTAGAATGGATTATATAGGTTATGAGTTGAATTTCCTGATGCTCAAATGATGCATGGTTTTTGCTTTAGGAAATTCTGTTGGTACCAAATAATTGGTGGATGAATTTTTTGGGTTACTTATTATTGTTATTGCATAGTTTTAGAAGGATAGGATTAACTCTATTGCGCAACTCTTGTTTAAGTCTAACCGTTGTAGTGTGGGACCTGTCATTCAAAGAATTATCTAGTACTGGTAGTTTGTAATCATGTTCATGTGGTAGTTAGGTGGTATTAGTGGAAGTTCCTTCTGCAGCTGATAGAAGAGAGGGATGAAGAAGGGAGTCCTAGGAAATCCCTTAGGGATGCCTTGGTGTGCAGGATGCCTTATAGTGTGAGGAATCTACTGGTTGGAGAAAGTGACTTGGAGGAGTCAGGGTAGTCCTTGAGGAGGGTATAAATAGGTGTGGAAGGTAGTATTGGGCCCATACTACTGAAAGCGCAAGATTTATACCCAATACCAGGAAGACCTCAATGAGTCTAGGAAACTCGAGAATGTGAACCTTATCATGTGTTTTCTAATTGTTTATGTGGTTATATTTTAGTATGGTGGTGACACGTCATGGAGTAAGGGGCTCAGGATCGGGATCTGGTTCGGGCACGGGCACCAAACCGATTGATGAGGGATTACATGAGTTCATTGCGTCGGAGATTACTAGAGGCATCCTAATGCGACCCCGGTGATGTTCGAGTCGATCAAGGAGGGCGTCATGGAGCTGATGGAGGATCGTCTTCGTTTCTTCAGAGCTGATTTGGTCACTAGCCGGTCTAGGTCTTGTACTCTCCTTCAAGGATTTCAGGGATGGGGGTACCAGACTTCTTTGAGGTAAAGGACCCCATCATAAACAGACGTTGGATAACTGACATTAAGTGTGCCCAGATGATAAGTTTCTGCCCTGAGGGTCGAAGGTGAGGTTCATTGCAGGATGTTTGAAGGAGCGAGCCCGAGAATGGTGGGAGGAGGTCGGCTATGCTTTGGGAGTCCCAGCCATTGAGGCCACGACCTGGCCAGATTTTGTGACCCGGTTTCGAGCATAGTTTTCACCAGCTGTTAAGGTACAACTGTTAGCTAGGGAGTTTCTTGACATGAGGCAGACGAATGAGACTATAGTGGAGATCACCACCAAGTTCAGAGAGAGGGCTTTGTTGGTACCCTAGTATGCGGCTGATGAGGATATGAGGAAGACATGATACTATGATATGCTGAGATCTGACATCAGGGAGCGAGTTAGTTTTTCTGCCTGCCCGACTTTGGATGACATGATATCCAGGGCGCAGGAATGAGAGATTGATTTAAAGCACATAGAGAAGAGGAAGGCAGAGCTTGGGTAGATGATTGGGGTTTCGGAGAAGAAACCCAAGGATTTAGACTAGAGGTCGAAGGGCCAGCAGGGTCATAGCCGTTGTGGAAAATGTGGCAGGTCACATGACAGTATTTGCAGAGTGTGTGGTTCGGGCTACTACAAGTGCGGCAAGATGGGGCAATTTAGCAAGGATTGCGCTTCTGTTATCACCACCACCCAAACATCAGATCTGATTTTCTTCCATTCCAATCAGAGGGGCCACAAGCAGGGGCGGAGACAATGAGGGGGCTGTTGGGTGTTCTCCCCCCTCCAATCTCTTTTATAACTTCAATTATAGTGTGTGTGTGTGTGTGTGTGTGTGTATATATATATATATATATATATATATATATATATATATATATAATAGTCCATGTAGTAATCTTTTAGCCAATGTCTGTTGTTAGAGCCCCTTCCAATCAGTTGGCTAAAATCTCACTGCATCAACTCCCACTTATTTTAATTTGCCTATATATTATCCCAATTATTTTTATTAGTGTTCATAAATAGATCTTGTAACTGCCAATTAGTTGATATATTCCTTCGGCCTGTTATTGTATTTTTCAATGAGGTTTCAATTAAAAAATTATTTCTCGTCTATTTTAATTTGTCTAAATATTACACCATTTATTTTTATTAGTGTTCATAAATAGCTCATGTAATAGTTGATATATTCGTTGGGTCTTGTAACGGGCTAATTAATGTTGAACCTAAAAAAATAATATGTCAAATTGAAGAGAGGTATATTAGATTCTTTGATTTCTGATCCTGAAGAACAGACTTCGATTTTAAGCTATTGATGTTCTTGTTTAGACGATTTATTGTGCGTTTCATATTATTCGGATATAAAAAATAATTTAATATTTTTATTACAATATAAGCCCCCCTCTTTCTAGAATCCCGGATGACTGGCTCTGCCCCTGTCCACAAGAAGGAAAACTGCCCGAGTTTAGCGTCAGGAGGACCAGTGGTAGTACCATCTCCAGCAACCCTACGGATTACTGTTGGTCGTTAGGGCAAGGAGGATGCGCCTATTATGAGGAGCAGGGCTTTTTAGCTGACCGCAGAGGAGGCATGTGTTGCACCAGATGTGGTGACGAGTACATATCTTCTCCTTAAATGTTTATTTATGTTGATTTCTCTGCTTATATTTTTGTATCTTGTTTTATGATCGTTCCTTGTGAACAATATCTCTGCCTTGATATTGTTTGATTCGGAGGCTACCCGATCTTTCGTGTCTCTTACCCTCAGCAAGAGGTTTGTTGGAGCTTCGGGAGAGATGGATTGTCCATTAGAGGTTGAGATTGCGGATGATCAATCTGTCCAAGTATCGAAGGTTCATCGAGATTGTGTTCTAGAGATGTCTAACAAGCAGTATCTGATCGATTTGGTTCCAATTCCTTTGCGCAGGAGCAAGGTTATAGTGGGGATGGATTAGATGAGCCCCAATGGGGCGCTGATTGATTGCGAGCATCAGATTGTGTGTGTTCGGACACCAAGAGGGGGAGAGTTGGTGGTCCATGGAGAGGACGCTCAGCACGGGCCGATCATATGCTCAGCCGCTAGGTCTAGACATTATCTTCATCAGGGTTGTTCCGGTTTCATCGCCTATGTTATGGATACCCGAGAGAAGGGTAAGGATGTTGGATTAATGTCTAAGTCCATAACTATATTTGGTATGTACTTGACCTGACTCGGCATCGTCCATTTGGGTTGCACGTCACCGACACCATTTATATGGATAGTATTTTGAGAATAGTATATTTATGATTTATATTAATATAGTATAAGTTCTAATATATTAATATGGAATCATATTATTTAATTAGTATTGATCAAGAATTAATTTAGAATTAATTAAGTGATCAAATTAAATATGGACTCTTATATATATATATATATATATATATATATATATATATATATATATATATATGGAATGGGCCAAGTTCATTTAGGTTGGGCTAAGCTATCATGGATAGTCCATGGAGTTTTAACCCATGGATCCTATGAAATGAAAGGTCATGGGTATTAGGGTTTACATGAATGTAACCCTAATCCTCCATACTATATAAAGAGGCCTTTGGCACAAGAAATGGCACTAGTGTGTGAAGACATAAGAGTGGGCCGATTTTAGTGTGCATACATATTCTCTCAAGTTCTTCCAAGGTGTTTTGGTGATTTGTGATTCCACTTGAGGTTTCCACACTATTAGGGCTAAGCTCTTAAAGCTTAAAGACATCAAGCTACATCAAAAGGTATGTCATCTAACTAGAACTTTGTAGTATAGGTGCTTCATAATATGCTAGTTAGGATGAAACCTTAGAATATTTAATATTTGCATGTATAATAGAGAAAACATAGATCCAAGGTTTATAGGGTTGCATGTACACCATAGGAGTGTTAGAATGCTCAAAACCCAACAGTGGTATCAGAGACAAGGCTTGTTTTCTTGTAATACTTGCTTAAAATTGCTGAAAAATCGAAGATTTGTGTTGTCTGGGTAGGGGACTCGATGAGTCCATGAAGGGACTCGACGAGTCCAAGTGCAAACTCATCCAACTCTCCGAGTTGGACCCCCTGACAGCATATCTTCGAGTTTTAAAGTTGGAATTGGTCTAGAATCATTATCTTAAGCTGTTTTTTACTTATAAAACCAATTTTTAAAGTGGTAATGATTATAGTAAACCAATTTCAAGGTTAAAATCAAAATTTCAAGTTTTATTTATGTTGATGTAATTCTTGAAATTGTTGATATGGATTGTTCATGCTTATGAGTTTTGGTAGATCATAGAAATTATTTACAAAAGTGTTTGTTAGTTAATTCTTGATCTAAATGTATTTTAATGGAGTCCATAATTTGTCCTCAAGTTATGGATTACCAAAAGTTTTTTGTGTTACCTTGTTTTATGAGTTATTTTAGATTAATGAAAAATATGTGTTAGTTGTTTTCAATCCAGATTAATCTAAAAGTTGTTCATAAAATGTATTTTTGTAACTTGTCCTCAAGTTATATGAAAAGTCACATTTATGAATCTTAAAACTCATAAAAATGCCTTAGGTTACAAAAAATGAAGAGTCTTTTTCTATAAATAGTTTTTATGGCTCCATAACTTGTCCTCAAGTTATGGATGTCCAAGAGTCTCTTCATTAAAAGTTTTAAAGCTTTAATTAAACTCATAAGTTATGAAAATCCAAGAGTTTTGAATAGTTTCAAAACTTGCCCTCAAGTTTTGGAATTTGTAATGTTTTCCCATGAATACTTTAGTTCCAAGTTTAGTCCTTAGAATTTTAAAAGTTAAAATTCAACCCTTATACTTTATAATATTATAAGTTAATAATATTTATATATATATGTATAAGAGCAAGTTGTCTTACCATTAGTAGGCCTCATTCACGAAGTCGGTCTATAAGGGGGTATAAGGTTACTGCCTATAAAATGGCAGTTTTATGGGTGTCCACTCTCACCCACGGCTTCCTTGACTGGTGGAGGGTCGTTAGCCGAACGGGTAGGACAAGGACTATAATTCTCCCTTAATTATAAGTATAATGATAAATACTAAGTAACTAAACACTTATAAATTCCCAATCTTAGTTACTTAGGAAAATGTGAATAAGGTGCTAATCCATGAAATTACACTTTGCACTTTGTTTAAGCCGTTAGCGGAGCGTGTGTGGTTAACCGGCACACTAACCTAGATTTAACAAGGTAGGCAAAGGGTAACTTAATATTTATCATAGTATCGGTGGAGCGTGTGTGGTTAACCGGCACATTAATTGAGGGGTAAATATTAAGGGTACCAAGTATATTTGCATGGTTATTTCACACCTTGTTTTGTGATCCTCGGCATCCCAGTCACAAAACCTGAAGGGCACACTCGAGATTGAGACATGCCATTGAACAGTTCAAAGAATCTCAAAAGAACTAGGAGTTTCAAATCCAAGTAAAACCTAATTAAATTATTTCATTTTCATGGTGGAAATTGGTGAATCATCATTCGCCTACCTTCAAATATTTTATAGCTTGGATTACGGCATCCCTCTTCCAAGTTATAAAATATTGTGTTGGGTCCTAGCCTTAATATTTCATATTGGGTGTTATATTAAGGACTGTAGATCAACTGTCTTGAATATCTCCCAAAAGATGTCTAGTTCATACATCTATGATCTTCCCAAATCTCTTGGAACTTCACTTCATCCACCTCCTCCAGTTATTCTCCCTAACCCACAAGTTCAAGGTCACTCAATCCCTAATGGCAAGCAAAGTCTATGTGTGCTCACATCTTGGAGATGAAGTCACATATTGACAAGTTGGGAGAGTTGGGTGTCAAAGTCTTAAGAAAGTTGGATGTTCAATCACTTTCTAAGTCATATAGTGAGTTCATTTGGGACTACTATGAAACAGACTATGACAAGACCCTTAATGATCTTATCTATTTGCTTGGTGCTGCTGAATCAGAAATGATTTGAGGACTAGTAAAGCAAATTTGATTAGAAGATCAACTTTCCAAACCTTCAATGGACATTGACAATGGTTACATTGGATACCCAGTAAAAACTTTCTCTTCCCAATTGGAAGGGTTTGGCCATAGTCAACTTGGTTAACCAAATGATAAAGAGAAAGGCTAAGTCTGATATTGTCCCATGTACCATTCCCAAAGGGTCCATATGGTTTTATTGCCAAAAGGAAAGGGAACTGGTTGCGAAGCTGCCAAATTACTTGAAAGATCATAGGTAAAGTCAATAAGTTTGACTCTACTTCAGGTAAAGTCCACTATCTAACTGCATTAAGTTTCTTTTCTGAGACTCTTATTACATGATGTGACTGGGTCACATGTTGATGTTGTAAGAATCAAAGGAAAAGTGAAGGAAACATAAAGAAAGACTATGCTGAATCTAACCGCGAAGATGGATTTCTATCGCTTGATTGAAGATCGGATTCTTGAGCTACTCTTAGAAGTTATGATAGATTGCTAGGACACATGTAATAACATAGTTTTCATTTGAAGATGCATTGTAAGGAAAAGTTTTTTTTCCGCATTTTATAAATAAATAAAAGTTTGTTTTACTTTATTTTATATCTCCTAGTAATAGCATTTATGAAAACTTGATGGTTGTATGTTTCTAGCAATATTGGAAATATGAATTTGATTCTTTCATTTGTGGTAGTGTCTAAATTTACCAAATAAGAAAAGATTCTCATCACCCAAGTTTTAATTGGACCGAAACTTGGAATCATACAAGGTATTAGTGTGATGTATGAGAATTTTCAACTTTGGAAAATTAAGACTAGTTATGTGTTCACATGTATATGTGACTCAAGAGAAGGACTAAGGGATCAAGTACACCTTCTTGTGTACTTGTCAAAGTCCACCACAAAAGATGGATAAGACTATTCATCATGATTTACTAAGGTTTAGTAAATATGATCATACTTACAAGCTTAAGTGTAATTCTGAGACATTGGAAAAGTTTCAATGTATGACAGAACGAATAAGAAGAATCAAATTAGGCAGAAGGATAAAAGTTTCTCAAATCTAGAAAGATGGGAGAGTACTTTATTATCATGTTTTAGGATCATCTTAATGATTTTGAGACCTTATCACAGTTCATCCTCTAAGTGCATTCTGATAGTTAAGAAGAGGAGTTATGAATTGTTGAAGTGGTTAAATCAAGAAGATGATTCATACTTCGTTCCAAAAACAATTCTTAGAGTTATACTCTAAGATTGTAACTTGAGTGACATGTCTTAAAGAAGGTTTAAAACACTTGCCAAATGTAAGAGTAAAAGTTTTCTACTCTTGTACATTTGAAATTGGTAATTTGTGATGTTTTGGATAAAACAAAGACCAACTAAGGCCAATTGTGTAAAGTGTTTGTCTTGATAAAGAATCCAAACTATCTCTTGAATATTTGGCAAGTGAGTTTTATGTGTCAAGTGGATAGTGGGAGTCTTAAAGATCCTGAAAGAATAATCAAGAATAAAAAACTGTAAGTTTGTCGCTAGCACACGATGTGAGGTTTATAACCTATCATGTTGACATATTTCTATTTATGTGCCCATTCCAGTTAAAGTTGGCTTTGCATATAAGCTCTTAGAGTTATCAATTGGTTGCATAACAACTTGGAAGCAATGGCAGGCCCTTAAGCTTCCAGCTGGCAAGAAACTCATATTGAGTTCAGTCCATATGAGTTTGAATTTGTCATTCTCCTTCTCTTGTGATTATGGTTTTGACAAATCCACATGGATAAGAACACATACACCATTAAATCTAAGTGTCATTAGGTTTCTCTCCGATTCATGAAAATGATGGCGAGGAAACACTTTCACTAAGTAGATTTAAACTAGATAGCAATTGAGATATTTGCATTCTCAAAGTCGTTAGTGAAGCGTGTGTGGTTAACCGGCACACTAACACTGATTTATGAGAAATGGCAAAAAGTCTAAACAACTGAGACTATGATTATGGCAATCCTTTTTTTATAGTTCTGAAGCTGTTTAGACACACATGTGAGCTATCTAAGATAAGGTGTATGATTTTGATAAAGTCTTATCAAAGAAATCTAGTATCAGAAATCTGAACTTTGATAAGAATGACAATAAAGTATTGACTTCTAGAGGTCCAACTGTTTTCTGGATACATGTCAAAGCTAGTGGGAGTATAAGTGTTATGCTAATAATCATCATGTTAGTGGGAGCATGATAATTATGATAAGTATTGCAAGTTAGCAATGTTAATTATAGAAAACAAAAGTTTCAATTCGTGAGGTTGCAGGGGTTAAAAAAGTTGTTTTGCTATAATTAATGGAGAGGAAATTATACTTCATTTCAATTCTAAAAAGCTTAGATTGAGTTTATAATCATTCTAAAGAGCTTATATTGAGGTTTTAATCACCTTTAGTCAAGAATATATATATATATATATATATATATGTATGTATATATATATATATATATATACATATATATATATATATATATATATATATATATGAATTTCATGTTGGATTGGTTCAACTTAAGAAAATTCTATATATTGCATTCTCAAAATTCAATTATGATTATGACATCCCTTTTCATAGTCAACTTTTGAGAATATGGCAAACAAAAATTATTATGGTAAAAGACTGGTCTAGAACCATGTCTTTATGTGAAACATCATCATTCATGTCCCATTTATTTTAGGTACAAGATCGATTACATGTGCTATAATATTTATCCTTTCTAAATTGTCCAAATGCCTTCGGGCATTAAGGGGAACAATGTCTAGAATTGGATATGACTAAAGTGATTAAGCAATTGTCGAGGACGATCTAAGGTTTACCAAAGATTGGGTTCTCAAGGACAGTTGGAAGTATACTGTTAATATTGGAAGGACCATATTGACATAGTCTGAAAAGAGGCAACTCTTGTTCAGAAGTGGTAGTCAAAATGGGAATATAGAGTTGTCTTCATAGGTGGAAGCAATCTGTGTAAGGTTAAAGAAACTTAATGCAAGAAGCATGCTCAAAGCAATGCGCTTTGAATTTGAGACATCGTTCCCATTGAGTTGCTTTCCATTGGGATACTCTATAATCATTGTTTCCAAGTCTTTGTGGCTTTGTGCATAATCATTACAAGAGGAACAGTGCATATATGTTTAAATTCTAAACAGATTTCGATAAATGATAGGAATTTGGAATTCTTACATTTAAGACAAGGATTTGAGAGTGTGAAAAGAGAATCATTGAAATTATGTTCAATTGATCTAGTTCACAAAGAAAAGGATCATAGACAAACATAGAGTTCATACTTGGTGTATGGCAAAGCTATTGTTTAGAAAACATAGTGTACATGCTTGGAGCATGGGACACCTAGTGTTTTAATTCAAGTATAAAGTTGATAAAACCGAAACAATGAATAATGAGTAACTAGTATGGTGATAAATAGAAAGTGTTTTATTCATATTCATAGGTTTTCATATCATATTAGATTCATTTATTCTTGTGTTTCACTTTGCATGTTTTGACTTCCATGATAACTAGGTTATTCTTCCGGAATGACTAAGTTATTCAAACCATCCACAGTCGGTCATATGTTGGAAGTAGATATGAATCAAGACGGTCATGGGTTGGCTTGTAGAGGTCCAAGTTGGTGGACAAAGTTGTGCAACAACACTCATGAGTGCTCATAAGTTCTGAGTATTGGATTCAACCCACGCTCATTTGAATCACTTCATGGATTTTATCACGAGTGATCATGAGATGATAATATCTTATATTCTTCAAACCTAGAGATATGAGTTGTTACTATGAGTTGATTGGACATTGATTGCACGAAAACACATTCAGTAACTCGATGTTATAAAACGTGCCTTTGTGTATGATTCAACAAGTAGTAGAACAAGCCATATGAGTCGAAGTTTATCCATTCCTTTTACCTTCGGGATAAAAGCGATATATATGGGCCCCTCGATGATTTAGCGATGACACATGTGAGTGCTTGGCTAAGTCAGGACTGATTTGATTTGTTCAATCAGTCAGTCATCATAAATCGGAAATCGAGAAACAACAAATGGACTGAGAGAATGATTATAATCCATGTCTAAGTCCATATGATATCTAGAATGGAGGAATATATGATCCCTTATCTAATGGACAAGTCATTGACAAAAGTCAGAGTTCGTTGACAATGTCAGAGTTCGACAGTGGCTTTAAGAGCTACGATTGCTAGTTAAGTTTTGAAGTCATACTCAATAATAGTTTTACACTTATCCAAGTGGGAGACTGTTGGATTAATGTCTAAGTCCATAACTATATTTGGTATGTACTTGACCCAACTCGGCATGGTCCATTTGGGTTGCACTTCGCCGACACCATTTATATGGATAGTCTTTTGAGAATAGTATATTTATGATTTATACTAATATATTATAAGTTCTAATATATTAATATGGAATCATATTATCTAATTAGTATTGATCAAGAATTAATTTAGAATTAATTAAGTGATCAAAAGGAACTAATTAAATATGGACTCATATATATATATATATATATATATATATATATATATATATATATATATATATATATATATATATATATATGGAATGGGTCAAGTTCATTTAGGTTGGGCTAAGCTATCATGGATAGTTCATGGAGTTTTAAACCATGGATCCTATGAAATGAAAGGTCATGGGTATTAGGGTTTACATGAATGTAACCCTAATCCTCCATACTATATAAAGAGGCCTTTGGCACAAGAAATGGCACTAGTGTGTGAGGACATAAGAGTGGGCTGATTTTAGTTTGGATACATATTCTCTTATGTTCTTCCAAGGTGTTTTGGTGATTTGTGACTCCACTTGAGGCTTCCACACTATTGGGGCTAAGCTCTTAAAGCATGAAGACATCAAGCTACATCAAAAGGTATGTCATCTAACTAGAACTTTGTAGTATAGGTGCTTCATAATATGCTAGTTAGGATAAAACCTTTGAATATTTAATATTTGCATGTGTCATAGAGAAAACATAGATCCAAGGTTTATAGGGTTTCATGTACACCATAGGAGTGTTAGAATGCTCAAAACCCAACAAAGGCGATGGTAGATGATGTGTCGATTGTATGGGAGTAGCCGGATGTCTTTCCAGAGGATTTTCCAAGAGTGCCTCCGGAGAGGCATGTGGAGTTCCGGATTGACTTGGTTCATGGTGCGTCTCCGATAGCCAAAGCACCATATCAGTTAGCTCCACCAGAGATGCAGGATTTGTTTATGTTGCAGCAACAACTGTTAGACAAGGGGTTTATTCGACCGAGTAGTTCGCCTTAGGGAGAGTCGATCCTGTTTGTAAAGAAGAAGGATGGGTCCCATCAGATGTGTATTGACTACCGGGAGGTGGATAAGCTAACGGTGAAGAACCGTTATGCACTCCCTAGGATTGATGATTTGTTTTACCAACTTATGGGTGCATCTTGGTTTTCCAAGATTAATCCTCGTTCGGGTTATCATCAGACGAGGGTCAGACAGGAAGATGGATCTCATGAACTGCGTATGCCAACTGATGTTGGATCAGTCTGTGATTGTATTCATCGAAGACATCATGGTCTATTCCAAGACTTAGGAGTTACATGAGGAGCACTTGAGGGAGGTATTGGAGACCCTAAGGAGGGGGAGACTGTATGTGAAGTTATTCAAGTGTGAGTTCTGGTTGCGCGAGGTGCAGTTTCTGGGACATCTTGTAACCCAGAATGGTATTCTAGTCGATCCGGCCAAGGTCGAAGTCGTGATGAGGTGGGAGGTTCTGAGGTCTCCATCCGAGATTCGGAGTATCCTTGGGTTGGTGGGTTATTACCCAAGATTCATTCAAGATTTCTCGAAGATAGCGGTTCCTCTTACTCGACCGATCAAGAAGACTGTCACTTTTCATTGGGGGCCTGATCAACAAGCAGCGTTTGAGACCCTGAGATAGAGATTGTGCGAGGCACCAATTCTGACCCTGTTAGAGGGTGTTAAGGATTTCGTGGTTTATTGTGATGCATCGATCATGATTTTGGGCATGGTTTTGATGCAAAGGAGTTGCATTATTCCTTAGGCTTTGAGGCAGCTAAAGCCTAATGAGGCTAATTATCCGATGCATGATTTAGAGCTGAGGGATGTGGCCAAGTGAGGCCCTGATCCTGCCTGTTTTCTGAGTATGACCTATGTAGGAAGAGTGTATGCCCAACATACACGTTGGGCGGTTGACTTTTATTGACCTTTGGACTTTTGGTCAAGATTTAGGGTTTTGGACCATGGGAGGGGCAAAATGGTCTTTTTTCCATTAAGGGGTTTGGTTGTGGGCCTTGGACTCGCAAGTTGAGTAATGGAACTTAATTATTAATTAGGGTTGATTATTGTGTTATTAAACGGAGTTTAGTTCCAGCAGTTCGGGTGCGAGATTTAGCTGTCTTCAGTATCAGGTGAGTTTCCTTCACTGTATCCATGGGTCGAAGGCACCAATGTCGACCCACAAGTTTATGATGTAGTATGATGATTGTCTTCGTGACAATTGTCAGTTATGTTTATATTTTCTTGATGACTCTGTGATTCTTTTGTTATGATATTATGTGGTAGTGGTAGGGGTTAAATAGACTCGATACCGTTTGAAATAGACCGAAAGGGATTGCAAGCACCCAGATATTCTTGATTGTATCCAGTTAAAATAGACCATAGGGGATTGCAAGCACCCAAATATGCTTAATTGTATCTGGTTGAAATAGACCGAATAGGATTGCCAGCACCCATATATGCTTGACTGTATCTAGTTGAAATAGACCGAAGGGGATTGCAAGCGTTAGAATATGCTTGACTGTATGTTTGTATGGTATGGGGTATTTTGGGGGAAATCACTAATCTTGTGCTTGCAGTTTTCAGTTTATGTTTTGGGTACTTTTAGCTTGAAGGGGAAGGGCTCGGCCTGATTGTACTGCATCGCCCAATAGTTTTCGCATTTTGAGATTTTGGGAATTTGTACTATGATAATATGTTTGTATGATACACTTTTGACGGATTTGATATGAGTAATGTATGTTTTGAATGAATTTAAAAACAGATTTTTTATCTGTATTTTTCGAATGTTACACCGAGTATAAACCACATAGGCAAGATAACCCATACAAGCATGCTGAATGTTATGTCGAACCCTTGCCGCTGAACAAAACCTTGATCCAGCCTTGGTACCCTCTCAATAGATGACCTCCCCCCCCCCCCACCCACTTGGGGTTTGAACTAGTACTCGCTGACCCTCGCAGTTAATTATAGCACCAAACCTGCTCAGCCAATCCATCCCTACTATCACGCATACATCCCCCATGGGGATAGGAATCAAATCAATCGGATAAGGCACCCCAAATATTTCTAAGACACAACCCTGACCCATTACGGCCTATAGATGCTAGCATAATAATTTTAACAAGTTGCTACATGAATGGATATTCATTCAAGAATCAAACCAAGGATCAAAATTTCATACCTTATATTTCTTGTGTTTCAACCTTGACCTCCTGCACGACGGTAGACATCTTGGCTTACACTCTCTCCATTACCCATGTAGGAAAGTCAAGTTTAACATGACCCAACTGGTGACTGTGGAAACACATCTGATCCTTCTTGCAGTCACAAAAGACATGCCCTCTCTCTCCATACTTATTGTTGGATAAGGTGTCTAAGTCCATAACTTATTTGGTATATACTTGACCCGGCCCGGCATGGTCCATTTGGGTTGCATTTCATCCAAACTATTTATGGATAATTTTATGAGAGTTATACACATATGTTTATTAATATATTATAAGTTATAATATATTAATATGAAGTCATGTTATTTAATTAGTCTTAGTCTTAAATTAATTATGAATTAATTTAGAGATTAAAAGGAAGACTAATTAGATTGTGGGCTATTGGTTTTATATAGTGTGGGCTAACACTCATTTGTTAATGGGCTAGGCTTGTATGGAAGTCCATGGATGATCCATGGAGCTTTTAACCCATGGATCCTTGGAAAAGGAAAGGTCATGGGTTATTAGGGTTTCACCCTAATCATGTACACTATATAAGCATGCTTATGTTGCATGAAATAGCCACTAGTGGCACTAGTTGTGTGAGGTTTTGTGTGTGGCGATTTTATAAGTGTGTATACACTCTCTCAAATTTTTCCAAGAGTTTGTGGTGATTTGTGATTCCATTTGAGGCATTCACACTATTGGTGCTTGGCCCTCAAACTCCTTAGGATTCAAACTCATCATCAAAAGGTATGTAATCTCATCTAATTCTTTTATGTTTAAAAGTACCCCATGCCATGTTAGATAGGTTATGAACCATGGAAAATTATTATTTTGCATGTATTTAGACAAACATAGATCCAAGGTTTATTAGGGTTGCATGCACACTTAGGAAGTGTTAGATTGCTCAAAACCCAACAGTGGTATCAGAGCCTAGGCTTGCTTGTTTGATACTTGATGCAAAATAGTTGAAAAAATCAAAAAACTTGCTGTCTAACTGATGTACTTGTCGAGTCCATGGGGGGACTCGCCGAGTACAAGGCAAAATTCATCCTACTCGTCAAGTAGGTTCGTCCACTCGGCGAGTAGAATGATCAGAGTGCAGAATTTCGACTTTTGCTGTTGGAAATGGACTAGAAACTTTACCATAAACTGTTTTGATGTTTTAAAACTTATTTTAGTTGGTGTAATGGTTGTTCTAATCCATTTACAATAGCATATATCAAAATTTCATGCTTTGTATGTGTTCATATAATTATTGAAACTTTGATAATCATGTTCATGTTCTTATGAATTTAGAAGATGATAGGAATTATTTGCTGAATTGTTTAGGATTAATTCTTGATCATTTATGTGTTTTAATGGAGTCCATAATTTGTCCTCAAGTTATGGATATCCAAAGGTCACTTTCTTTAACACACACATTTAAACACATAAGTTACATGAAAATGAAGAGTCTTCATTTTTATGAACCTTTAATTCATAAGTTATGAAATGAAAAGTTTTGAAGAGTTACAAAACTTGCCCTCAAGTTTTGGAATTTGGAAAAGTTTCACACACTTTAATAAACTTTAATTCCAACCCTTAGAGTTTTAAAAATTAAAATTCAACACTTATACTATTTATAACATTAATGGTTAATTATATATATATATATATATATATATATATGTATAAGAACAAGTCGTTTTACCGTTAGTAGGCCTCATTCACGAAGCCGGTCTATAAGGTGGGTATAAGGTTGTTGCCTATAAAATGGCGACTTAATGGGTGTCCACTCTCACCCACCGCTTGCTTGATCGGTGGAGGGTCGTTAGCCGAACGGGTAGGACAATGACTTTAAATTCTCATTAAAAGTATAATGAATATTATAAAGTAACTAAATATTTTTTTTATTTAATTCCCAATCTTAGTTACTTTAGGAAAAATGTGAATTTGGTGCTAGCCCATGGAATTCACACTTTGTACCTTACCAAGTCGTTGGTGGAGCGTGTGTGGTTAACCGGCACACTAACTTGGACTAGTAAGGATCACGAAGGGTGACTTAATGTTTGTCATAGATCAATGGAGCGTGTATGGTTAACCGGCACATTGATTAGGTGATAATATTAAGGGTACCAAGTGAATTGGTATGGTTATTCACACCTTGTTTTGTGATCCTCGGCATCCCAGTCACAAAATTTGAGAGGGCACACTCGAGATTGAAACATGCCATTGAAAAGTTCAATGAATCTCAAAAGATCTAGGAATTTCAAATCCAATTAAAACCTAATAAATTATTTCGTTTTTCATGGTGGAAATTGGTGAATCGTCATTCGCCTACCTTCAAATATTTTATAGCTTGGATTACGGCATCCCTCTTCCAAATTATAAAATATTGTGTTGGGTCCTAGCCTTAATATTTCATATTGGGTGTTATATTAAGGACTTTGAATCAACTAACTTGATTTTCTCCCATTATAGATGTCTGGTTCAGACAACTATGATCTTCCCAAATCTCTTGAAGATGGTGTCCCTCAACATCATGCTTCACTTCCTCCACCTCCTCCAATTATTCTCCCTCACCCACAAGTTCTTGAAAAGTTTAAAGTCACTCAATCCCTATTGGCAAGCATAGTCTATATGTGCTCACATCTTGGAGATAAAGTCACATATTGACAAGCCGGGAGAGTTGGGTGTCAAAGTCTCGTGAAAGTTGGATGTTCAATCACTTTCTTAGTAACATAGTGAGTCTCTTTAGGACTACTATGAGACAGACTATGACATGACCCTTATTGATCTTATATATTTGCTTGGTGTTGTGGAATCAGCAATGATTTGGAACACCAGTAAAGCAAATTTGATTAAAAGAACAACTTCCCAAGTCTTAAATGGACATTAACAATGGTAGCATTGGATATCTAGAAAAGATTTCTCTTCCCAATGGAAAGGGATCGGCCATAGTCAACTCGGTTGACCAAATGGTAAAGAGAAAGGCTGAGTCTGAGATAGTCTCATGTGCCATTACCAAAGGGTCCATGTGTTTTGTTGCCAAAGGAAGGGGCATTGGTTGCGAAGCTGCCCTATTTACCTGAAAGATCATAAGATTGATCAAGTCAAAAAGTTTGACTCTACTTCGGGTAAAGTCCACTGTCTAACTCTATTAAGTTCATATTTGGAGATTCTTATTACATAATGTGAATGGGTCACATGCTGATGTTTTAAGAATCAAATAGGAAGCTTAAAGTAAGTATATGTTGATTCTGATTGCGAAGGTGGGTTTCGATCGCATGGTTCGGTAATCAGAATTTTGAGCTGTTACTTAAGAGATATAATATATTGCTTATGAATAGATAACAACAAGGTTTTCATGTGGATTGTAAGGATAAGTTTTTCCGCAAAGTTTTAAAAAAAATGGGTTTTAATTTTATTTATTTTAAAAATATCCTTACAATGGCATCTGTGGAAAATTGTTGCTTATATGTTTCCAGTAATAGCAATATTGGAAAGTGGATTTGATTCCTTCATTTGTGGAAGTGTCTAAATTTACCGAATGAAGAAAGTTTTTCATCACCCAAGTTTCAATTGGACAGAAACTTGGAATCATACAAGTTGTATTGTATGATGAATGAGAATTTTCATCTTTGAAAATTAAGACTAATTCTTTGATCACATGTATATGTGAGTCAATTGAAGGACTAAGGAATTAGGTACACTGGGTGTGCGCTGGTCAAGGTCCACCACAAAGATTGATTTGTCATGATTTACTAAAGATTAGTAAATATGATTATACTTATGAGGTTAAGTATAATTCTATAACATTGGAAAGGTTACAATGTATGACAAAACAAATGAGAAGAATCAAATTAGGCAGAAAGATAAAAGTTTCTCAAATCTGAAAGGATGGGAGAGTACTTTGGTATCGTATTTCATGATCATCTTAATGATTATGAAACCATATCACAAATTCATACTCTAAGGACGTCTTAGTGCATTGTTATGGCTAAGAAGAGAGGTCATGAATTGTTGGATTGGTTAAAATCAAGAAGATGAGTCATGCTTCGTTCCAAAACAATTCTTGGAATCATACTCCAAGATTGTAACTTTGAGTGACATAAAGGAAGATTTATTAACACTAGTCAAATGTAAGAGTAAAATGTTTTCTACTCTTGTACATTTAAGATTGGTAAGTTGTGATGTCTTGGATGAAACAAAGACCAACTAAGACCAATTGTGTGAAGTGTTAGTCTTGATAAGAATCCGCACTATCTCTTGAATATTTGCTTTGTCAAGGAATGGTTCTTGACTGGGGAAACTTATATGTCAAGGGGACAGTGGGAGCCTTAAATATCCTGAAAGAGTTTCAAGATTTAATCAAGAGTAAAACCTGTAATTTATCACTAGCACACGACTTAAGGTTTGCAACCTATCGTGTTGACATAATTCTTATTTCTGTACCTACTTCAAATAAGTTGAATTTGCATGTAAGTTATCAGAGTTCAACTTGGAAGCATTGGTGGGCCTTGTGCTACCAAGGTGACAAGAAACTAAGACTGAACAAGTTTAATCCATGTAAGGCTGAATTTGTCACTAACCTTATCTTGTGATTATGGTTTTGACAAATTCACATGGATAGGAACTCATACACTATAAAATCTAAGTGTCATAAGGTTTCTCTCCGATTCATGAAAATGATGGTGAGGAAACGCTTTCACTAAGTAGATTTTAACACTACAAGAAAAACAGCCTTTTACGACGCTCATTGCGCGTCGTAAAAGGCTCAGACGACGCGCAAATGCGCGTCAAGGAAGGCCCTATCATAAAGAAAGACGACGCGCTTTTGCGCGTCGTCTATAGACGACGCGCATTTACGACGCTCATTTACGACGCGCATTTACGACGCACGTTTACGACACGCAATGCGTATCAAGGAAGGCCCTGTCATAAAGGAAGACGATACGCATTCACGTGTCGTAACCTTACGACGCGCGTGTTAATGACACGCAATGCGTATCAAGAAAGCCACTGTCAAGAAAGGCCATGTCATAAATGAAGATGACACACATTTTTGCGTATCATAATTTTAAATGTTTAAAAAAAATATTATTTATAGATTTTTCTAATTTTCAAATTAAATAATACATTAAAAATCTCATAATACAAAATAAAATACCATAAATAACAAAGATAATTCATTTCACTAATATGTCAAATACAAATAACTATTCCAGTAGTGAGTAAATGTTATAAAAAAATGAACTCATTTATATACAATTGCATTATCTAGCTTCCTATGTGCCAAGAACTCTCTGTACAAAATGTTATCTTTGGTATGCATGTCTAAATACCTACTAACTCCTCCTATTCAAAAGATAGCCACCAATTTTCTCAGCAAAGTGTTGAAAAGGTACCTGCAATACAAAATCATTAACAAACATAATATATTTTAATTTTTTATTGAAGTATATGAAAATTGAAGTAGTTAGTTTAGTTAGCTACCTCATTTTCCTGTTTGATATCATGTGTAAAGAATTGTTACATATACATCCTATACAGAGTAATAAAGTAGGAGGTTATTTCCTGTAGTTTACCCATAAAAGAAAGGAAAAAAAACTTACAGGTTCTGTAATATAGACACGTGCCAGGTCCTTCAAAAGGTGAATTGAGAGAAACAAATACGTTTGCAGCATTCATGAGATTAATACTTAACCTCCTTCCCATAATTATTCTTTGCATTTCATTGTACAATCTGTTAATCAAATTTATATGTAAAAGGGTCATCAATTTGAACTCACGTTCCAACACCTTCTTTGAATAGATGACTATAATTTCTAGCCACAATTCAACTTATAAAAAGGAAAGAAAACAACAATCTAGCTTATAAAAGATTAATAAATAGAGGGCCTGAAATTGCTTAAAGCTCAACACCAGTAATCGCTAATCAATAAGATAATACTTTGTTTTTTTAACTTCTCCAACCATTGGTGGTTGTTGAGTTGACCCGACATCTTGTTGGAAAAATCAGGACTTCCTTCAACTTCTCTCACTTTGTCCATAAGAAGGGATGATGGGCTTACTTCCTTCAAATCAACATTCAGATTCTTAAACAAAACCTGAAAGGCCACAATAACAATAGTGAATATAGTATATTATCGGAATTGATGTTATAAACTTTTTGATTATGATGTGTGTAATATGATGTGTGTGCAGAAGAGTAGGGATCTTGCTGGGTACCATAGTTTTCAGCATAAGTAACCTGAACAGGAAGGGTTTGTCCGCTTGCAGCCCCACCGTATGCATGGTACACATCCACCACACCATGTGTGGCTGCAACTGCAACTGGTTGTGCATACGAATCTTGACTATTCACCATTGTCCTGCAACCTATATATATATACATATATATATATATATATATATATATATATATATATATATATATATATATATATATATATTACAACTGCAACTGGTAACACTGTAACTCCTAGGCACCAAGAAGGGTATTTTTGGAAATTGTAAAAGATCAAAAAGGGTATTTCAGGAAAGTGAAAAACCCAAAAGGGTATGTCTGGAAATTGAGATACCTGAACAAGCTCTTCATTTTCAGTAGCACAATTGGGTTTATCTTCATTTTCAATAGCACACTTGCAAAAATTTTAAGCTTTTAAAACCCATCTTAGAAGGACTAAAGGTTAGAAAGGAGAAGTAATGAAGCTATGAGTTGAGAAAAGAGTAATCACAGCAAGGTCTCTAAAACAGACCTGCTGTTCAAAACGGATTTACTCCAAAATCTAAAACAGAAACATAGCTTTAACTAAATTTTATAGAAAACTATGATTGTTCAGGATTCCAGAACTATAAAGCACTCCTTCTAACTCCAAAGGATGAATTAAATATGAATTTTACAAAAAGCTGTATCACTTCTATCTCCAACAAGACAGTCAAGTGAGGTTGGCCAATTCTACCCAACTTGTGAGTAGAATTCGTCCATACCAAAATTCAGAGAAGTAAAGGACATACAAATGAAAGTCTCAGAGTTGGAATTGAATGAAAAGCATTTCCCAAGCTCTGGATATAAAATTCACATTGTGGACAATCACAACACTAGTAAAAGCTGGTGACTGCCCACTGATCTGGAGTCTGGATCAATTCTAACCAATTTATAATTGGAAATAACATCCCATCTGCTCCAGATCTTAAATTCATAATATCAGGAACATATAGAAACTTGGAATCACTCTGGATCCTTTTCCAAGCCTTATAAATGATGAAAACAAAATGACATATCAGAACAGACCCGGATCAGACCTAACAGCAAAGATTCCATTCTTGCACATAGATAAAGTCCTTACCAGTGAAGTTGGGCTGCTTAAGAAAGTTAGCCAACTCAATTTGTGAACTTTGGGAACTGGTTTGGGGTCCGTTTGAGTTCTATAGCTCAAGGTATGATTTTTACAATATGACTATAGATCTGATGGAAAACAGAATCATAGCCACCCGTGATTCCATTGTTAAAAAAAAGTTCTACTAAAAACTGATACAGATACAAGACATGAAATCTAAGTAAACCATTGAGATGAACATGTAGTCAACATTTCATAGATGTAAACATGATATCCCATGCCTCTAACATGGAACATGATATACACATATCAAAACTTTTAATTGAATTTACAAATACATACACTAGCCAAAATCAAGGGATATCAAGTACCTTAGTTGATGACTTGAGTAGTGAACTACAGTCATTTTCTGTGCAATCCATCATGTAGATCATTGGAACTAGGTAAAAGAAGAATAAAAACCAATGAGTGGACAGAAAAAAAGTAAACAGGTAAAAGGAGCTAAACAGAAAGTTATACCAAATGAAAATACAAATGCCATCTACGCCTTACCATTCCTTGAATGTCTGATATACCTCGCGAACCACAAGTTCTTCCAGCTTATGATCATCAGGTTGAACACTTGTTACTAGCATTGTGATATCAATATCAAAAAGTTTCCACCTCTAAACGAAGGCTGCAAAGATACAAGGTCGAACAAAATTACATTATTACCCTCACGCTAAAAGTAATGGGAATTTAATAGTGATTTATTAAAAGTAAAATTCCAACACTCCACCAATCAGCGGCCTTATCATGGCCCCTCCCTTGTACAATTTCAGGTGTCATACCTTATATTTAGTAAGGAATGGAATATGGGATATGGGAAATATACCTTATATTTAGTAAGGAATTGAATATGGGAAATCATTTCAAAATCTTCAGTGTCTGCAGCCATCACTACAAATTCAGAAAACCCCTATTCAGGTCCCTTGTAACTGTTTAAAAAAAAAATAAAAAACAAGAAGTTAGAACCAACATTAAGAACAAAATATCAAAAATAAATATCAAAACAAGTCAGAATAATATTCACAAAGTTGATAAACTTTGGTTAAGAAAAAGAACAAGAAACATAGCCAATTTAGTTAGGCATTGAAACAAACCTGAATAATATCAAGCATTATGCAACTCTGGGAAAAGATAAGAACTTTATGGCCTTCCGGAATAAGATTACCCTGTAATTGAATAAAAAAATCACATTGTAAATTTGTACCTGATGTTATGAAACACACATTCAACTGATTAAGATTTTCACTGCTGTTATGAAAAATCTACATTTGTACCTGATGTTAAGAAAAATCACATTGTACATTTGGATGACCTAGAAGCAAAAGTTTTCACTTTATGTAGAACCATGAACTATATAACAGTGTATGGCATGACCAAGAGAAACTTTATGCTGCAAATCCTTCAAGGATGGTTGGCAACAATCATCTTTCATCTCATTATCAGACCGACTTCCAACAGCAGCAGCTGGCAAGGAGCTCATTGATTTCTTCTAATAATGGGCATTGGAGTGAAGGTGAGAATGGAAATAATGATATGAGACTACTGTGACCAAGGGTATGATTGTCATTTTCTAACACAACATACCATTTTCTGTTTTCACCTGGAATTAATTTTCACAAAATAAAAAAAACATATAAGGTTTTCTCAAGTATCAACTATAAAAAATAAAAACCAATTTCCACTAATCTCGATTGATGTTACTGCTATTCAGATGAAAGAAGAAGAGGAGAGAAGTAAAATAGAGAAAGGAAAAGAAGGAGCTATTGTGGATCTTATGCAAGTGCTTCTTGCCAGCACTAAAGAAGTTAAGGAACAAAATGATGGGTTTGTTGATGTGGTGAAGAAAACCAAAGGAAATAATGGAAATTTGTTTTCAAAAGAAGCTACAGGGGGGAAAACAGTTTTCGAGTCAGGGGCATCAAGGGAATTTCTCGAAAAATGAAGGTTCAGGGGTTTTTGCTGGAAACCGCAAGCAGGGGCAAAAAGGGAATTATCCGAAAATTGGAAATTCTGGGGCTTCTGCTGGAATTCGCTATCAAGGGTATTATGGGAATAATCAGGAAAATTTGGAATTTAGTTTTGATAGAGGTGGGAAGACAGGAGGTAAAAATGGGCAGGGGTATTATGGGAATATTCAACCAATGAAAGGAAAGTCTAATGATTCAAAGATTGAACAGGGGAAAAGTTGGAAAAGTAACAAGGTTATGGTAAAGAACAAGGATGGGGGTGATGTTTCGGAAGTCAAAGGGTTTGTGGGGAATAGTTCTATGAGTCGGCCTGACCAGGAAGCTAAAAAATCAGAAGCAGGGGTAAATTTTAATGGTAACAGGCAGGGCTATATTCCGAAATCTGGGGCTCGATTTCAAAATCAATATTATGGCTTGCTTTTAAAATCGATTTCATTAATTTTATATAAGAAGGGTACAACTGACCTAATTTTATATAAGAACTCTAGAACCGATACGTACCTTTCTCTTTGATAATTTATTTTAAGATGACTATTGTTTAGGGCTATCAACAACACCGTCATCTCCGCTACCATAGTGTAATAAACAAAGCACCATTAAAGGCCCTTCATCATCTTCCGCTGCCATTACTTCCTTGAGTGAAAATTTCGAACTCAATGGGAGAGGAAATGAGTCGCCAATAAGAAATCTGAAATCATAAAATCAGATGGGAAGAAATCTGTGAAAAGAGTTGAAGTCGTTTGAGATACCGATGTAAATCCTTAGAAATCTCATTCGAGAAGAGAATGGAGAGCCACTTCTTTTTTTGGCGCTGAATCGTTTCACCACCGGTCGATCACCACGGAAACAGGAGAACTGGAAGCTTAAAATAAAATAAAACCCTACACATATTTGTAATCTTCAATCGTCGGATCTAGGGCAGAAGTAGATGGAAGATGGGAAGTAGAGCAGATGTGAAAATAACCCTCAATCGCTAGTAGGCTATGGAATCGTTAGCTTGTGAAAATTTTGTGAGGCAGTGGATGTGGGTGAGAGGTGGAGACGATGTAGGGTAGATATGAGAGTCATATGGAAATGAATGTAGGAGAAGAAGGCGGGTGTTTAAAAAATTTGGGGATTTCATTTTCCCTCTTAGAGACGCGCGTTTCTTAAAAAAAAATATAAAACGACATTCACAGAGGACGCACGAGTGCCCTCCGTGTTTTTAATTTTTTTACATGAGACACTATTTAAGGGCACGCAATAATGCGTGACCTAAATCCTTAAATTTTTTGAATAGACGACACTCTTTTAATGTCACTCTCCTTTGCGTAACATAAATCACCGAGTGTCGTGGTTTGCACGTCGTAAAAGGCTATTTTTCTTGTAGTGTAAGTAGATAGCAATTGTGTTATTTACATTTTCAAAAGTCGTTAGTGGAGCGCGTGTGGTTAACCGGCACACTAACATGGACTTGTGAGAAATGGAAAAGGCCTAAGCAATTAAGACTATGATTACGGTATCCCTTTTCATAGTTATGAAAATTGTTTAGACACACATGTGAGCTATCTAAGAAAGGGTGTATGAATCTAAATTTCAGAAGTCCAGCAGATTTCTGAAAATATGTCAGAGCTAGTGGGAGCATAAGTGTTATGTTGATAATCATCATGTTAGTGGGAGCATGATTATTACATTTAGTGTTGCAAGTTAGCAATGTTAATTATAGAAAACAAAGTTTTAATTCGTGAAGTTGCAGGGGTTGAAAAGTTGTTTTCCTATAATTAAGGGAGAGGAAATTATACTTCATTTCAATTCTAAAGCTTAGATTGAGATTTTAATCATCTTTAGTCAAGAATATATATATGAATTTTATGTTGGGATGGTTCAACTTGAAGAAATTCTATATATATTACGTTTTCAAAATTTGATTATGATTACGGCATCCCTCTTCATAGTTAAATTTTGAAAACATGGCAAATAAAAAAAAAATATTGTAGCTAAAGACTTGTCTAGTATCATGTCTTTATGTCAAACATCATGAATCGTGTCACATATGCTTCGGATATAGGATCGATTGCATGTGCTATAATATTCATCTTTTCTAAATTTTCCAAATGCTTAAGGCATTGAGAAGGGAAAAGTCTAGAACTGGATATGACTGAAGTGATTAAGCAATTGTCGATGACAAATCTGAGGTTCGCCAAAGATTGGTTGTTCAGGGAAAGTTGGAAGTATGATGTAAGTTGTAGGAAAGGACCATATTGACATATTCTGAAAGGAAGTAACTTTTGTTCGGAAGTGATAGTCAAAATGGGACTATGGAAATGTCTCCATAGGTGGAAGTTATTCAATCTATGTAAGATTAGAAAACCTTAATGCAAGAAGGATGTTCAAAGCAATGTACTTTGAATATGAGACTTCCGTTCCATAGAGGTTGACCTTCTTTGGAATACTCTGTAATGACTGGTGACAAGGTTTTGGTGACTTTGTGCATAATCATTACAAGAGGAACATTGCATAAAAGTTTAAAATCTAACAGATTTTTTGGTAAATGATAGGAATCGGGGATTCTCACATTTACAATAAGGATTTGGGATTGTGAAATGAGTATCATTGGAATCATGATCAATTGATCTACATCACAATGTAAGGATCATAGACAAACATACTGTGCATACTTGGAGTATGGCATAACTATTGTTTAGAAAAACAAAGTGTACATGCTAGGAGTATGGGACGACTGTTGTTTTTATTCAAGTCTTAAGTTGATTGTTTGAAACATTATACAATGAATAATGTGTAATCAATATGGTGATAAATAAAAGGTGGTTCTATTTATATTCAAAAGGGTTCTGAGACCATATTGGATTCGATTATTATTGTGTTTCACTTTGCATGTTTTGACTTCCAGAATAGCTAGGTTATTCTTTCCGAATGACTAAGTTATTTAAACACTCCACAGTCGTTCATATGTTGGAAGTAGGTATGAATCAAGACTGTCATGAATCGAGTTTGTAGATGGCTAAATGGGTTCAGTCATAGCAATGGTTGCTACAACATTCATGAGTGCTCATAAGTTATGAGTATTGGAATAAACCTACGCTCACTTGTATCACTTCATGGAATTTATCTCGAGTGATCGTGAGATGGTAATATCATATAAATCTTCAAACCTAGAGATATGAGTTGTTACCTATTAGTTGGTTATGCATTGATTGCACGTAAACGCATCAGTAACTTGATGTTATAAAACGTGTCTTTGTGTACAATTCAACAAGTAGTAGAACAAGCATATGAGTCGAAGTTTATCTGTTCCTTCTAGAAATAGAAGCGATATCTGGGCCCCTCGATGATTTTGTTATGACCTATGTACCGGCCGGTCAGGACTAAAATTGATGTGTTCGATTAAGTTCTTTGTCAAACAAATCGAAAATCGGGAAACAAACTGCTAGACAATAAGTACGACGTTGTTCCATGTATTTGTCCGGCTGATATCATGAGAACAGAGGATTATATGATCACTTATCTAAAATGGCGCTTCATAGTTCAACAGAGTTTTCGAGAGCTACGATTGCTGGTTGGTTCCTGAAGTAACATACACAAATATAGTTATTAGACTTATCTAAGTGGGAGTCTGTTGGATAAGGTGTCTAAGTCCATAACTTATTTGGTATATACTTGACCCGACCCGGCATGGTCCATTTGGGTTGCATTTCATCCAAACTATTTATGGATAATTTTATGAGAGTTATACACATATGTTTATTAATATATTATAAGTTATAATATATTAATATGAAGTCATGTTATTTAATTTGTCTTAGTCTTAAATTAATTATGAATTAATTTAGAGATTAAAAGGAAGACTAATTAGATTGTGGGCTATTGGTTTTATATAGTGTGGGCTAACACTCATTTGTTAATGGGCTAGGCTTGTATGGAAGTCCATGGATGATCCATGGAGCTTTTAACCCATGGATCCTTGGAAAAGGAAAGGTCATGGGTTATTAGGGTTTCACCCTAATCATGTACACTATATAAGCATGCTTATGTTGCATGAAATAGCCACTAGTGGCACTAGTTGTGTGAGGTTTTGTGTGTGGCGATTTTATAAGTGTGTATACACTCTCTCAAAGTTTTCCAAGAGTTTGTGGTGATTTGTGATTCCATTTGAGGCATTCACACTATTGGTGCTTGGCCCTCAAACTCCTTAGGATTCAAACTCATCATCAAAAGGTATGTAATCTCATCTAATTCTTTTATGTTTAAAAGTACCCCATGCCATGTTAGATAGGTTATGACCCTTTGAAAATTAGTATTTTGCATGTATTTAGACAAACATAGATCCAAGGTTTATTAGGGTTGCATGCACACTTAGGAAGTGTTAGATTGCTCAAAACCCAACACTTATAACATTTGAACTTGTGACAAGCAAACCCATGGGTTCCCCTGCACTTCCCGCAGATATCATAGCTCCCTTGACTCCTAGTGGGCAAGTTAGCAGCCTCAGCATCATCTTCCTTTGTTGAATGAGCCCTCCTTTGATGGGTTTTAGCCATAAGAACTTTCCTATGTGCGCATGCAAAACCTTAATGCTTGGATCTAGGCTTTCTAATTAAACATGCTTTGAATCCAAGACTTCTAACAACTAATTAGGTATAAGAACAATACAAAATCAGATCTAGAAGTTTACCTTTGAATCTCTTGTTTGATCTTGTTGTCTTGGAGCTCTAGAGTCACAATTGTCACTCCTCTAATGGCTTGCAAACACCAACTAGCAAGGAGGATGATTTGAGAGAGAGGTTAGAAGGAAATCGGCCAAGGGTTCTCTACTTTAGATGAGATGCCGGTTTCCCTTGGCCATAGGGTCTATTTATACTTGTAGACTCCTTAAGGGTTTCACCTTAAACCCTAGTTGGATAATCTTTCCTTAAAGCAATCCAAATCCTTTCCTTAGATAAGCATTGGAAGATTTGAGGCTATCCCTAGCCCTAGAATCCGTCCATCCTTCATCCAATAAGGATTTACAGTCTAAAGTGTAACTATCAAACAATTGACAGTTTATACCCTCTTATTTAATTAATCTCTTTAAGTCACCAAATTAATACTAATTAATCTATGACTTATATTAATCAAATAACAATATTATTATTCCTTATATTATTCTCATAATATATTAATAATATTTATGCTCTCATAATAAATCATCCTATCAAGTTGCTATGGTGAAGGCAACCCAAAAGGACTATGCACAATCGGGTCAAATACTTGCCTAATATAGTTGCAGCCTTAGACACTATTCCAACATCCTTCTCTTTCCAAGTCGTGTCCCCACATCAAGATGAATGGATATTCATTAAAAAATCAAACCAAGGATCAAAATTTCATACCTTATATTTCTTGTGTTTCAACCTTGACCTCCCGCAGGACGGTGGACATCTGGGCTTGCACTCTCTCCATTACCCATGTAGGACAGTCAAGTTTAACATGACCCAGCTGGTGACTGTGGAAACACATCTGATCCTTCTTGCAGTCATGAAAGACAGCCCTTTCTCTCTCCATATTTATAACATTTGAACTTGTGACAAGCAAACCCGTGGGTTCCCCTGCACTTCCCGCAGATATCATAGCTCCCTTGACTCCTAGTGGGCAAGTTAGTAGCCTCGGCCTCATTGTCCTTCGTTGAATGAGCCCTCCTTCTCTTTCCAAGTCGTGTCCCCACATCAAGATGTTCCCAGTAGTCATCTCAGTAGCACCTCTCATAGTCTGTAAAGTTGTAGTTCGCTCCTCAAACCTGGCATTTAGCCTGCGAGTGATCCAGTCCACCATACTAGACAATTCTTCCTACAAAATATGTAAAACCTCCACAGTAATCATCTCCCGTATTTGATCAACAGTCAGCCCCGACATATCCTAACCATCAACTCTAGATCCTGAACCAGATCCCCTTGTGAACTCCATACTAGAAATGAACCAAAATACATCAAAAATGCCACAATACACATATTATCATAACCATTCCATACATACGAAGCCCTAGGGTTTATGACTTCCTTGAGACGTGTACAGGTCATGTGCTTTAAGTAGTACGGGCACATAATACCTTCCACACCTACCTGTATTTGTCTCAATGAGCGTCACAAACACTTAAACAGATACAATAACTAGGATATGCATACATCCTATTCTCACTCCCTAGAGGAAGGCTAATAATTACTCAACTGGTCGGATACATCCATACTCACTCATAGTGATACTCTCAACACCTACAAAAAAAAACACATCACGAGCACTACATACTCCCTAGGCTATCCTATGGTCCACATCTCACCCTACCATCAATTGCCGAATGACCCCCATTGGTGCCAGTTAACTACTGCATGAATACTATCACATGCAAAATAACTTCAATAATCCTAGATTAAAAGATTCAACCCTACAACGGTTGGACTCGGACAAGAGTTGCGCAATAGGACCGAATCCTTCATTCTAAAATTATTTAACCCATGCAGCATGTGACTTAACGTGTTCAATTAATAGTTAATTCACACCCGAAAGAGTCCTACAACAATAAGCAAGAAAACTCTAAAGGAAAAAAGGCATCATACATCAGACAATTCTATCATGCAATTCCTGAAGATCCCTATCCTACAATTAGCATGTTGTTCTACCATATCATAACAAATAACAGTGTGGTAACTTGGGGTATACTTATTGGCTCCATCTGATCATACACATCACATCCTTCCTTGTTTACTTTTGGAAAACAGTTTTGAAAATCATTTTTAAAATTTTTGAAGTTCCCTAGTTTGAGTTTGGATTCACACGAATGTTCATCCAATTCGTTCAAACCAAGGCTCTGATACCAACTTGTAACAATCCAAAAAATCATAAATTTAAAATTTTCAAAACCAACCATGAACCAATATTGTTTACAAAAAGAGTTATTGTTTCAAAAGCATTATTTCAAATCAGAGTTTTCCCAAGACCCAGAGACATAAAAACAAGAAGTTGTATACGATCACACCTTTACCTTTCCACGATCCTCAGAAGTACCTGAAACGATAAACTAAAAACAGTAAGACAAAGTTTAGTGAGTTCTTCCAAAGTACCAGCACACCACATAATAAACGAGCATACAATATAAGCAGCCATCCTGACTGGACCGCCTCGCAGGGCCTACAACCTATCTGGACTGCTCTACGAGCCTTCGACATGACTGGACCGCCTCGCAGGGCCTACAATCTATTTCGACCGCTCCACGGGCCGTCGGCCTAACTGGACCGCCTCGCAGGGTTTACAGCATATTTGGTCATCCCCGGGTGTTTAGGCCTCCAGCACAAAGCAGGGTCACCTCAACCCAACACGACATGTCGACATATACAGTGAATAAACATAAACACAAAGCCAGCAAATACAGATAGTCATACGGATCTACTATACAGCTACAAACTATCATACCACTATCCTAACCAGGATAAATAATCTAGTGGGTCGGCATTGGTGCCTTCGACCCACGGGTAGAGTGAGGAAAACAATACACCTCACAGTCTGACGAATAGTTAAACAATACACTACTCTGAATACCGACTCTACAGATCATATATTAAACAGATATAGACCAAGGCTTAACTATAGCTCAAAATACCCAAAATTCCCCTTAAGTCAAACTTGGTCAACCCTACTCAAAGTCAAAGTCAAAGTCAAAGTCAACAGTCAACTTGGTCCACTCAGCTGAGTACGTGAGGGGTACTCAAGCTTTGACCGCAGTCGGGAGATTCACCACGTACGTATGGCGTACGTTGGGTTACACACGACGTACGCACAAACTTCCTTTTTCCTCAATAAGAGCTTAATGCATTAAGATCTCACGTCTAAATTTCAGATCCAATGCCAAAATACCACTAAGAGTCATAAAGTTTCCAACTTTATGACTTTGCATGCCCATTAAGTGCTTAATACTCAAAATCTCATCTTCTTAACACCTTAAGACCTTCTAGAGCATACATGGGGGAAAACTAAGCATCAAGACCACATTTTTATGACTCAACACCCCTCATTAGGTCTGAAAAGACGACTTATTCGACTAAGAGCATGTCATGCTCAAGAATCATCATAATTAGGACAAAAATGCCCTAAATGAAGAAATGGCTAGATCTACAAGATTAGATGATCATGTTATGAGCTTTTTACCTCCTGGAGTTTGCTAGCAAGGAGAAAATCTCATATCCAAGTTGCTTCCAAGCTCCAAGGTCTTCCCACCACCTTCTTCTTCAAGAATACCATAAAACACAAAGATAAGATCAAGATGCACTCTTCTCACTTAGGGTTAACTAGAGGGACGTTTTCTCAGATGGAGGTTGATGAGGGAATGAGAAATAAGGTGATAATAATGCTTATATATGGACCAAACCCTAAAAATTAGGGTTTGAGGATTCTTCATGTGCGCCATGCGTATGTGGTGTACACTTAGCGTACTAAGGTCCGCTATAGTACGCCCAACGTACTCGATCTTTGGTCAAAGTCACCAAAATGCCACTAAGGGTCAAATTTGCAAACAAAACTCATCCCAAAGGCTAAAATCATAAACCTTCATACTTAAGGGTTAATTTGAAAATACCTCATTGTCGGGATGTTACAGTTTGACATTTACCAGATAGATCTATTTATCTTTTTATATATTTAATTTTTCGTTGATTAGAATGGACAAATTGAATGTATTGAAAATGATGTTTGAATTGGATATTGTTAATTTTAGAAATTAATGATTAATCATGCTTTTGTTTTGATTTTTATATACCTTTTGTTTGTTCATGAAATGTTTGTGTGTACAAATTATTTATAGGCGTGTTTTCTTTATAGAAAAGTGTAATTATTATATTTGCTTTATACAATATATTTATTTAGAATGTTCTTAGGCAATAAGAAACCGTACTTTATAATGTTTTATAAGGAGTACGGTTACATTCAAAAAGCAGTATCCTATATGTTTTCTTAAAGAATATATCTACTTTAAAAAAAAAGCCCTAAAATCCGTATTTTATAATGATTATAGAGTATCAATTTTACAACAGTACCGTATTATCTAAAAACCATTTTTTATGATGATTGTAGAGTACGGTTTTGCAACCGTATTGTATTATCTACAAAACCGTACTGTATTATGTTTATATAGTACGGTTTTACAACAGTTTTGTATTACATGTTCGAATAGGAAACTACATTAATATAGTCGTGTTGTATTATATGTTCGAATAGAAAACTCCTCTTATAGAGTACGGCTGTAAGACCGTATTCTCTGTTTCATTTTAACAATATTTATGTTTTATTTTGTAGTAGTGCATTTTATCACCGTACGTGTAGATCACAATTTAATTATTATTGAAGTGACTGAACTATTATTTATTTCAATAGCTAATAACAATAACAAACCCATACCGGTTATTGCTTGAAATTATACTTTTACTATAAGGTATATTGCAGTTTTTAAAGGAACCAATAAAAATTTTCCAAGTTGAACACAACAGTGATTGTCTAATTATCTTTTGTAGATACTTGTCATTATCAATCATATTACAAAAATTATTAAAACCATATAAATCAAAACTTGTTTAGAGAGATTGTCTTATAATCCCCATATACAATTAATCCACTATCAAGCTGTGTCTGTCATATCCGACGTGAAATCCCACTTGCAACATAAACGAAAAGCGTCTAAACTCTGAAATGGCTTTCTCGCAACCATTACCAGGTAGCCATGAGAGTGTTCAAGAGCTTGCAAAAGAACTCACACTCATCATCCCTCACCAGTATGTACAGGAACATCTAGAACCCACCTTTATCCCTAACAACTGTTCTTCAACTTTCCCCTCTATACCAGTCATCGACATGAAAGATTTGATCAGGGTAGGATCCAATATGGATCTTAAACTAGAACATCTGCGCTCTGTATGCCACGAATGGGGCATCTTTCAGGTTAAGTATTGCTTAAGTTGTAGCTCAAATTAAACTTATGATGGCCTTCTATATATTATATGTGTGACTGGAAGTTTGAATTGATTTGTAGTTGGTGAATCATGGTGTTGACAAATCGTTGGTGGAAAAAATGAAAAACCAGTTGGTGGAATTTTTCAATACTCCAATGGAAGAGAAGCTGAGGTATAAGTTGAAGGGAGGTGAGTACGAAGGGTATGGCCAAACCATACTCCATGCTCAAGATCAGAAAATGGACTGGGCTGATCGCTTTTATATGATCACCAATCCTCTTCATAGGAGAAAATCCAACTTACTTCCGCAGTTCCCTCCATTACTAAGGTCTCTCTCTCTCTCTCTCTCTCTCTCTCTCTCTCTCTCACACACACACACACACACACATCATAGATCTTAATTAACTCGTACCTTAAATCGTGTATCCAAATATAATCCGTTATATATATTTAGCTGTATAACAAATATATGTGTCGGCTATGGCTATAGGCAAGAGTAAAACGTTTTTAATTAACCATCATACCTGATGACATGACAGTTGCATGGCCAAAAGTTATACTCATTTAACGCTGTTAACATTGTTTCATGGTAAAAACAAGTTTCTGTAAGCGTATTGATCACGAAAATATATGCTTTTACAATATCATGATGAAAATTTAAGACTTTTCAAGAACTTAATTTCTTTACATCAACAGAGATACACTTGAGGAATATATGCTACAACTTCAAAAACTTGGTATGACGTTGTTAAGTTTAATCGGGCAAGCTGTAGACATTGAAAAGGGAGAAATGTTAGAAGTTTTTGAAGATGGAATGCAATCAGTGAGGATGACTTACTATCCACCATGCCCACAACCAGATTTCGTTGTAGGTCTTACCCCTCACTCAGATGCTGCTGGAATTACGATTCTTCTTCAAGTAAACAACGTTGAAGGTTTGCAAGTTAAGAAAGATGGCTTATGGATCCCAGTCAATTTCCTTCCAGATGCTTTCGTTGTGAATGTCGGTGATATTCTTGAGGTTAGCCCTTCTTTAATTATATACACTGCAATCAGTTCATTTTTTCTTTAATTTTCCTTTTTTCATGTCGTTTTGCTTTCACGTTAAACCTAAAATGAAGTCGAGCGAATGATAAGTTAGAAAGAGAAATAAAGGTGTATTATTTTTTATGTCAATTTTGAAACGTGGGTATGTATGAAATTGAATTGACAATCACATTTGTTTAATCAGGAAACATCTTAAATGTCGTCAATTATTGGAGAATCTGTCTAGGGTATGATTGTCGTTTTGTGTTCATATAAAAAGAACTTTATCTATATGCTGATTAGATCATTAATTAACAACTTTTATGGTCTAATTGTCGTATTTGATCATACAAAACCTAAAAAAAAAAGTCTTAATCTTAGAAACATTTATTTTATATTATTGATACTTATATATGTTACAATATTGTATTCATTCGGAATATAGATGCGTTGAATGTCGATGTTTTCTGGTTTAAGAAAAGTAGTAAAGGCTTGATGGGAATAATATGCAGATATTGAGCAATGGTATATACAACAGTATTGAGCATAGGGCAGTTGTCAATGCCATAAAAGAGAGGATGTCTTTGGCCATGTTCTTTAATCCAAAGTTGGAAGCAGATGTTGGACCCTCGAAGAGCCTCATAAGAAACACAGGAAACCCACCCTTGTATAAAACACTCGTAATGGAACAGTATCTTAAAGACTTTTTCGCGCGTAAGCTCAATGGAAAGACTTTTCTCGAGAAGATGAAGATAAAAGTTGGAGATCGAACTTAAATGATCTCAAATCTTCGAATGATCATATATATAATTTGTTGGATACATAAGCTCAAATAGTTTGTAAAATATTAAAAATAATAGTTACAGAAGCCATGTTGTATGTCGTTGTATGTGGTTATATACATCTTGTGGACATGGTCACCAGTTCAGCGAACAACATGATCTTCAAGACACACTCGTCCCAAAATGGAAACATGATCTTCAAGGCCCAGCCAAATTAAGGTATAAGTATCACCACGATCTTGGAAAATTAGTTTTAACTAATTTCAAAAATGATAGTTTCTTTTTTTATTTTTGAACACGAGTTTCAAACTCTAAACATTAGTAAATTAAAATGGACAAATGGGTATATATTTGTGTTCTTCTACATCATACATTCATTCCTTCGTTTAAGAGATTTAAGATGAATGAGGACTTATATGCTAAAGTGAGGTGATCGTAAGAAGTTAACAAAATGTTTTAATGTGCTTTATTCATCCCACATGTGTGAGACAATGAAAAGAAAGTGGATCATAAATACAAAGGCTTATAAGTTCTGTAAGTCTTACGGCACAAATGCTCTCTCTTGCACGTGTAGATGGTAGGTGTCAATGCTAACCGAATTAGGTTAAGTTCAATCAACTTGTGTGTGAGTAACGTCTTATGTGTACGAATGCACCACCAGTTAACCAAAATTTTTACATAACCTTCAACCATAAAATTTTGGTTTTCACTACTTGAAAAACAATAACTTTCACCGCTACAAAAATGCTCATGTTCCTACCCAATTGTAACAATTGGTAAAATTAGGTCGGTGTTTAGTGTTTAGCAGTCAGATCACTATGAATCAATAAGTGTAAAATACCAAAATTATGTAATTTTATGTTTATAATATATATTGAACACGTTATAGTCAGAATTACCTTCAAAACGACTCAAACTACTCGACAAACCGACTATCGTTAAAGATCAAATCAAAAATCACAAAAATTAATTCTATTTGTGAAGTTAAAAATGAATATTTGCATGCAGTATGCTCAGGACCAATTTATGTCAAATTGAATTGATTATGCTCTTAGGACTTCGTGGATATAAAAACATCAGAAACGGAGATCGTATGCAGAAGTTACAACTGTTTTAAGAAACCAAATCAATAAAATATATATTGATTTTCTTAATAAACGAAAATCGAATTGATCCATTGAAGTATTTGCACACTTCATATGGGAATTCTGAGAACATTTTTGGACTCAGGAATAGGTCTAACATTTGATTTTATAATCACAATATTTTTAACCCATAGATTATTTAAAGTCGCAAAAACTGTCAAATCAGATTCAATTAATCGCGAAATTTTAAATGGATTTTCCCGAAGTTCTACATATCTGATTTTGGATTCGTCTGAAAATACTCATACCCGAGATTATCATCCGCCAACCTCGGAAAAATTATTAGATATCAGGAATCTGGCACACAGATCGAGGAAGCCATCTTGAGGCAAAATTAATTTCACAAGTATGACATCACGTGTCTTGTACCTCTATACGTGCATGCAAGACTCCAATACCAGCCATGAACAGTCCATACACTCAATTATGTGCACTTCCCAAGTGAATTTCTTTTCCCTCTCAATGAAACATTAGTACACTAGGATTATTGAGGGGCTTTGGCATTGCTTACTCTTCTAGCTAAAATAGTACATGCGTGATTAAAAAAGGGCATGACATTTCTCAATCACAGTACACTTACGGGAGAGCGTAAATGTCCAACCATGTGTGTTTATCATTCACAGATGAGCAGACTCAAAACTCAGTCAAACATTCTCCATGTTCTTTTTTTATGCTTCGTGATCTACCAAACAACACCCCACAAGATGTTATCTTTCTTTTTCTGTGAAATCTAATAGGCATCACCCTTTTTCTGTTGATCGAAGCAAGCCAAACATCGCCAGCTTCTCGATCCCTTTGCGTTTTGCTTCCGGACAGAATAACGGACAGCCAAGGGCCGACGGAGCAGCCCTCGCTACCACACAATGTCGGCGACAGCTTTGCTGCCACCCCTATTTTCTGCCTCTTTCGATCAGCCAAGCACCGGTGGTGCTCCTCCTTTTCACCAACTTCCCATCCACCCCGAACACCTCCTCCACCGTCGCAAGTCGTTGCTGCTATTGCCCCTTTATTTTCCTACTGTCGGCAACGAGAAAGAAACCCAAGAGGGCTCATAGGAGATAGGATGCTTCCCTTCTGCTCCCTCACCCTTGCATATCCCTTTCGAGGAAGAAGAAGTGATGGATTAGTAACTGCTTGAGCAGCCTTGCTGCTTCATTCATCTCCTTCCTCAAACCAATCAAGCACCGGTGGCATTTGTTTGTTTGTCTACAATCGATTTCGTGTTTCTTTTCTATGGATCTGCCAAGGAATCGAGACCCAAGCATATCAAGCACCGGTGGCATTTGTTTGTTTCTTATTATTTATTTCCACCACAATAATTTAAGTTTAAGTTTTGGATAAAATCCTTAAAAATCAGCTTATTGTGTTAGGAATAAGTTAAATAAGCTAATTTTAATAAACATTTTCCCTTTCTTTATTGTTTATTTCCACCACAAATAAACAAATAAGCTAATCTAATTTTAATAAACATTTTTCCTTTCTTTATTGTTTATTCCCACCACAAATAAACAAATAAGCTAATCTAAACACCTCCTAAATGTTGATCGAATCCATTTCCACCATTTTTCTTCCTGCCTTCGTTTGTTCCTTCTTTTCTCGATCCGATAAGGAAAGAGCCCCAAATTCTTTTTGTTTGAACCATTAAACATAACCAAACCTTTGTTTGTGTTAAATGACCAAAACAGTCCCTCAAATAATTTGGATTATTTAAAACAACCCCATTTGTTCAAGTATTTATAAATTAGGCCCCATTTTTTAAGGTTATAACCAAATCAACCCCCTATTATGTTAATAAGACCAAAATAGCCTCCATTTGTCTAGATTAATAAAAAAAAAATAGTCCCTTTTGGTTAATAAAATTACAAAAAAAAAAAAAATACCAGTGGTTAGTTTTAAACTCAAAATGTGTAAAGTTGTGGTTTATTACAACAAGCTTCACAAAAACAAACCAAATATGAAATCACGCAACGAGGATAAGTCTTTATGGCCCCATTTTAAGCTTTATTAATCTTTAGGGGGAGATGCATACACGTCTTGCATGTTATTATGAAACTTTATTATTATAATGTGCTAAATACTTGATATTACACTTATAACTTGTTATTACAAAATCTTTCATCGAGATTACAACGACGTACAAATTATTGATGGATTTTATATGTAACAAAAAAATTATTTTTGGCATAAAAATATAAACCCTAAGTTCACATGTATTTTAAAGGATCTATATTCTGACTATGATTTGCAAACAACTATTGAATATCAAGAACCCTAGGACTACAGAAAGTAAGCACCAGAAGTCACGAGCCTCTAATGGCTCACACCTAAACCCTAGCAAATTGGAGACTAAAGATAAGAGAGGAGGAGGAAGGGAGTTTTCGGAATTCTCTTAGGAATTATGATGGCCGAAAATATGAACCCTTCTAAGGTTTTATTTAGGTGACTAGAGGAGCTAGGATAAGGCAGGTTTCCTTTGATAACTTTTATCCCTTGTTTTGCTCCCTAAGGATTTCTATGCTTCCTTAATGCCCAAGGAAAACCCTAATAACCATCTAGAAACCGTTTACCTATATGGGAGATTCTAAAATCGGTCAATGTTCAACTTTTGAACATTGTCACCTTTAGTCCTTCCACTTTTAATTAATCCAATTAATTCTAATTATTTGTTAATTAAACAATATTATTTCTAATTAATATATCATTTTCATTATATAATAATAAATTATTTATTTTTGATTTCTAATTAATTTATTAATCATATAATAGATTAATAAATTAATCTCTCTCCCTCCAAAAAGCATTCCAGTCAATTGTTAGGTTTGAGGGCAACCTAAAATGACTTTGCTAATAATTCAAGATTATACTAATTTAGTTCTTGGTTTAGACACCTAATCCAACAATTATAAGTTGAGATGAATCATAAACTAATTACCACATCATTTTATGTACATTAAATGTGGTGAAATATATTTATATGAAATCATTAAACTTAAATATGGATATATGTTTCTTGGACATCATTCTTATGCTAAAGCCTATATGCTTGATATTTATGTTGCTCAAAAACTAAGTGTTAAGACTTCAAATACTCTCTAATATGATGGTTTACAAGAATCATGAACAATAAACCTAATTTGTTAAAGACTTTAATAAAGTAAGGTCAAAATGTAAATACACTAAAGTGGTGGACTAGTTTTTATATTAAATCAATATTTTATAAAAATAAAGTTTATAATAATTTTTGCAAACATCTTATAAAAATATGTTAGCTTCTATGAAAATTTTATAGTTTTTATATAAAATCTATACTATATATAAAAAGAAAGTTTACAAAAAAAATTGCAACATTTTATAAAAATATGTTAGTTTTTCTAAAAATATGATGATTATTATATAAAATTGATATTTTATACGAAAAGTAAGTTTACAAAAAAGTTTTGCAACATTTTATAAATATATGTTAGTTTAGGATGATTTTTATATAAAATTGATATTTTATATAAAAAGGAAATTATCAAAAAGTTTTGCAATATCTTAAAATAAGTTAGTTTTCTTTTTAATATATGTTAGTTTTTATATAATAAATTGATATTTTTCTATAAAAACAAAGTTGTAAAATATTCTAATGCTTTTGGTAATATATATATATATATATATATATATATATATATATATATATATATATATATATATATATATATATATATATATAGGGTGAGGTTCATTTGAGACCACTTATATTTTGTGAGACCGTGAAACGCATTTGTTTATTTTTTTTTTATTTTTTTTATTTTTTTTTATTTTTTTTAGTTAATTCATGTTCCGAAAATAATATTTAAAAAAAGAATTTTTTGATTTTTCCATTTATTTTGCATTTTAAAATTATTTTTAGAATATGTACAGTGTAATATTCTATTTAGAATATTTCACGTATTTTTCAAAAAAAATAGAATTTTTTTTTTTTTTTAATTTTTTTTTATTTTTTTTAGTTAATTCAAGTTTCGAAAATAATATTTAAAAAGAGAATTTTTAGATTTTTCCATTTATTTTGCATTTTAAAATTATTTTTTAGAATATGTCAGTGAAATATTCTATTTAGAATATTTCACGTATTTTTCAAAAAAAAAACGGATTTTTTTTTATTTTTTTTTATATTTTTTTAATATTTTTTTAGTTAATTCAAGTTCCGAAAATAACATTTAAAAAAAGAATTTTTGGATTTTTCCATTTATTTTGCATTTTAAAATTATTTTTAGATTTAGTCTCACAGTCTCACAAAATTAGAATGGTCTCAAATGAACCTGAACCTATATATATATATATATATATATATATATATATATATATATATATATATATATATATATATATATATATATATATATATATATATATATATATTTGTTAAACTATATATTTTTTACATATATAATAAACTAGGTGTGATACCCGTGTATTAAACGGGTTGATTTAAAAAAAGATTAAATATTAAATTAAAATGTAAATAGAAAATATTTTTTAATATATAACTTTTAAAATAAGAAAGGAAGAAACCTATTTATTGCAATTTAATATCATGTATATGATATTTAATACTTTACATATATAAGTATATGATTTTAATTTTAAAAATTCAAACAAATCAAAAATTGACAAGTGGATAATATTTATTTCAAAAATATCACAAAATGACAAGTATCAAAATTCATGAGAGATTGACATGTGTCAAAAAAAACCTTCATTTATTAAGAAGGAAGTGTAGTCACGAATTGAATATATATATATATATATATATATATATATATATATATATATATATATATATATATATATATATATATATATATATATATATATATATATATATATATATATATATATATATATATGTTAAAATATGTACCTTATACATATATAATAAAAGTGTAGTCACTAATAAAATAGGAAATTGAGTATTAGCATTTTTCAAAGTGTTATATATATATATATATATATATATATATATATATATATATATATATATATATATATATATATATATATATATACTTACAGGTCCGGTCCAGACTGTGGGCGATCCGGGCGATCACCCAGGCCCTACAACTCCAGGGACTCAAAATTTATGGCTATGTAGTTTATATATATATATATATATATATATATATATATATATATATATATATATATATATATATATATATATATATATATATATATATATATATTACCCAAATGATTTTTAGAACGTAAATTTGGTTAAAACTCATATTAGCTTAAAATATAAACAATTTAATTTGTTTTTTATTTCTAATTGAAAACGTCTATATTTAAGAGTAATGATATTTTTTTGAATATTTAAAATATGTGTATTTGAGGGGCTCTTTTTTTCTTTTTGTCTCGGGTCCCATATATGTTTGAATCGGCCCTACTTACTTATGACGACAAAAGAGTTATAAAATTTTGTTAAAAGTTTGAGACTTAAATGATGACAAAATCCTAAGTTTGATATCCTTTCCTGAATGTTTCGAATGGATTAATCAATAAAACTATCATAATAGTATGCGGCTGAAGCATATGCATAAAATCCAAAATTTACCAATTTAAGTTCATTCTATATGAGAACTACTTCATCACTAAGAACTCAAAACTTAGTATAATCCCTCTTTGCTATAACCGTTGATCCGGATGGAATGTGGAACACATTGGTATACAATTAGGCATGACAATTGGGTTGCGTTCGGGTTGGTGGGTCACAGGTTGGCGGGTTGGCGGTTCAGAAAATATAAACTCAACCCAACCCATTTAATATATGGGTTGACGGGTTGGTGGGTTGGAAACCTCAACCCAACCCAACCCATATAACCCGTTTAAGTATATGGGTTCGCGGGTTTACAAAGTAATTGATCAAAACCAACCCATATAACTCGTTTAATAAATAAGCAACACATTTTAAAAAATGAGGTTTTTTCAACATAAATTCATAAAATAATTAAATTAATTAACATAAAAAAAGGTTTTCAACATAAATTCTTAAAGTCGATAACAACCAAATAAAAATGAAAAATGATAACATTCATAGAAAATAGATGTGTTCTGCGTTCGTGACTCGTGAAAATAATGACATGTATTTTTTCTTTTTCTGATTAACGAACCGCAAATGCAGATTAGTCACATACGAATACAGAAGGAATACAATGATATGGAATATTATGAATACAAACGGAAATCAAATTTCATTAATAATTAAATATGATTTTTGTTAAATGTAATATATATATATATATATATATATATATATATATATATATATATATATATATATATATATATACGGGTTGGCGGGTTGATCCGCGAACCCAAAGCGATAACCTAACCCAACCCATGAAATAAACGGGTTGGTGGGTTGGAGGGTTGACGAGTTGATGAGTCAAAAATCTCAAGCCAATTCTATTTTCGGGTTGGGTCAGTGTCAGGTTACGGGTTGGGTCGAGAGTTGTCACCCCAAATATACATCCATATGGGTTGATAGGCCCGTTTGCGGCTGCTAGCTACAACCATCGTCTGATGAGTCAAAACGGGCGTAATTATTAGTCACTTTATTATTTCACAACGTCAATGAAGCGTTAGTGATGGTCACAACACAACTCCTCACAGTGCTACTCTACAAAGCCTTGCACGTCTACAGTTTGGTTATAGGCTCATATTAGAACCCATAAATTTAATCTAGAATTCCTACCACTAAAACAAAACTTTTGAATGAAACGGTTAAGTGTTGAAACATTATTTTATATAATTCATATTTTATACAGTTCCCAACACGACACTTTTTGTAATTATTACTTAGGATTATTAAGTTATAAACGACAAAAGAATCTCTTTTACTTGTATAGGTTTACAAGGATAGAACATGATGCATTTATGTTTTTATAATTCATTAGTCTAAACATACTCTTTATTATAAAAACACTTGTATTTCAAAGCTATAAACAGAAATATTTTTACTTATAGGTGTTTTACAAGGGTCAACATGTTGCATTTTTTAATCTTTTATAAATCATGAGCCTAAACACACTTTTGATTATAAAAACATACAGAGTCAAAACCTATAAACCTCACCAACATTATTGTTGACGTATTGTTTTCAAACGTATGAATCTTCAGGATCTAGGAGTTTGAAAACACATCATGTGTGTCATGGAATAATACATTTCTTTGGTTGGCCGATCTATTAGGCCTTTTGTTTCATTTTGACTTATGTTTATAGCATTTGTTCTTATATTTTATCGTCTAACAACAATGTAATTCTTCATATCAAATTTATGGAAGATTGTAGCGTTTATATTATTCAATATATGTTCTGAATCGTGATCCAATGTTTATGTCACAACCCCGGTGTTTCCGCCATTGGTCAGGGTGTGACACTAATTTTCCTGAGAAGTTTTTTCATTGCAAGTTCCTATGATCCATATAAGGTCGGTAGATTTAACTATGTTGGTAATCACATTGTCTTAGAATCACAACTATAATTAACAATATAACATAATAATAGAGTTAAATCATAATATGAAATAGATAAAAACAAATTAATTTCAAATATAAAGCAACAAAACCCTATTGGGCTTCAGATGTTGTTGATTCCATTCAGGTTATCTCAAATCGTATGGAACTTATATAATCTCACCCATGTGGAATAAATAAAACACATTAAAGGCAACATAGTACATGAAGAAAGGTGTGACTTGTCTTTATCACGTGAGGGTTTGGTATTTGGCAGAGAAAACTTCAAAGAACATGAAGACATATTTGCATAAAGGAAGCATATGTTGTGTCAATACAGTTGACAAATAGACAAAATGCATGATTTCCTTCATTGTTAAATATTTTTCATCACTCAAAGCAGAGCTTTTAGCTTTATCCTTGGCGATTATACTTCTACAAGTAACGCAAGCACGGGCTTTCAGATAAACAAAAAACATTAATCGATTATGTGAGCTACAAATAAGCATCTTAAATGATGTGAATATCATATAAAGGATGAGATAATATCACATTTCAAAAAACTTGAATCAATCAATTCCAACAATGGTATCAAATCCGCTTTTAGACTTTATGATAACATTGTTTTAATTTATTTACATTTAATAATGGATAGGATTTATGTTTTGTTGTATTTTTAGTTTTTAATGTAATTGTAAAATACGGAAACAAGAAAAATACAAATACATAAACCCTAAAAGGCATTAGACAAGACAACAAAGTGAGTCGATAGGTCATTCCTCAGCCTCCTAGGCCAACAGCCTTGGCGGCATCATAGTCCCTAAGCTAGTTTGGCCTAATGAAGCAGTAAACAACAATGTCCCAACAAGGTTAGCCAATCAGACCACGCCCACAAGGTGAGGCCCGTAAATAACTACTACACCTCTCTCTCTTGTTCGGGCCAACAACGTTGCTTCTCCCTTGTGGTGGGGGTTGGTGACTTGTGATAACAAGCATAGTGGGATGACAACACGACGACAACATATGGCGAGGAATTTCCTAATGACACCAAACATTTTTCCTATATTCTTACGGTAAAAAAAATTATGAAATTTTTTTTTTCTATATGTCTGACCAAATTTAATCATGATGGCTAATGATTTATGTAAAGTTCAGTTTCTGGTATGAATTTAAATTGTTAATTTTGATTTTGGTGGATGGCCACGACGTGGTGAATGGTTCAATACGACATGGAAAATCGCATGAAATGTGTGTTTCATTAAAGGTTACAACGATATGGCAGCATGTGTTCCACGACGTGGCGATGGCAGATGAGATAAACCCCAATTTTTGGGCTTAAGGCCCTATTTAAGGGAAGTGATGGCTAGGGTTTCCTCCACCCTCAACCTCCATCACCTCCCAAAGCACTCTTGATAAATCCTAGCCTCTCTTTAAAGTTCTTAGCTCAATTTTGGGTCTTTGGTTCACCTTGAAGGAAGAATAAGGTTTTGGGGTAAGGATCAATCAAGCAACTCCTTTCCATCCTTGGAATCATTCTCTGGACCATTTGTATGGCTTCAAGATCTTATCTTTTTGGTTCTTCTTTTGTAAATCTAGGATCTGTATCATCTTTGGGTTCATAGTTGTGATTGGGATGGTCCTATGAGATAAAGTTTTCAACTGTATGACTCATCTAAGTCCCTGGAGCCTTATATCTTTCAGGTCTAGAAGATGTTTGATCATGTTGTTTAGGTCAAATTTTCTCACATTTTGACCGAGTTGGATGAATTCTAGATTTTTATGATCCTTTGGAGTCCCTAGAAGCTTTCTAGAAAGTATGATTTTAGGGCTTAATGGATTAAGGGTTCAATCCATTAAGAAATCCAAGAATAGTAGCCACAACATGGCAATTTGGTTACCACGATGTGATGACTTAAGAGTTGTAGTGTATAGTGATGCTAGCTTTCAGAATGACAGGGATAATTTCCGCTCTCAGTCGGGCTGGGTCTTTACCCTAAACGGAGGGGCAATTACATGGAAATTTTCCAAGCAGGACACAGTGGCTGATTCCACTTGTGAATCAGAGTATATAACAGCAAGCGAGGCAGCAAAGGAGGCTATATGGCTAAAGAACTTCATCGGAGACCTTGGAGTTGTACCAGCTATAAAGGAGCCAATGGAGATTTTCTGTGACAGCAATAGTGCGGTTGCCTTATCCAAGGAACCAAGAGATCATGGGAGATCCAGACACATTGACAGAAAATATCACTTCATCAGACATCGAATAGAAGAAGGAATCCTCGTGGCAAAGAGGGTATCATCGGATGAGAACCCAACAGATCCCCTAACGAAGGGACTGACTCGGCTTAAGCATCACCAGCATGCTCGGAGCATTGGGCTGAAGGATGATATTAGTTTTAGTAGTTAGATAATCTTGAAATTTGTAAAATGTAATTGACATTTGATGATAAATAAAATATGTTATTTATGAGTAAAGTGTTGCTATCTCTACTCAATCGTTTACTATTATTTCTTTTTTCATGTTTTGACTTCCAGAATAATTATGTTATGGTTTATATCATATTAATCAAACTATCCACAGTCGGTCATATGTTTGAAGTAGATATGAATCAAGACTGTCATGGGTTGGCTTGTAGAGGTCTAAGATGTTAGACAAAGTGGGGCTACAAAACTCATGAGTGCTCATAAGTTTTGAGTATTGGATTCAACCCACGCTCACTTGTATCACTTCATGGAATTTATCTCGAGTGATGGTGAGATGCTAATATCATATAAGTCTTCAAACCTAGAGATATGATTTGTTGCCTATGAGTTGGTTATGCATTGATTGCACGAAAACGCATTGGTAACTCGATGTTATAAACCGTGCTTTTGTGTGTAATTTAACAAGTAGTAGAACAAATATATGAGTCGAATTTTATCTGTTCTTTCTAGGATTAGAAGCGATATCTGGGCCCCTAGATGATTTTGTTTTGACCTATGTACCGGGCCCGGTCAGAACTAAATTCATGTGTTCAGTTAAGTTCTATGTTAAACAAATCGGAAATTGGGAAACAAATGCTGGACAATAAGCAAGACCATGTTCTATGTATTTGTCCGGCTGATATCTAGAATAGAGGATTATATGATCACTGGCGCTTTATAGTTCAACAAAGTTTAAAGAGCTACGATTGTTGATCGGTTCCTGAAGTCATACTTGCAACTATAGTTATTAGACTTATCCAAGTGGGAGACTGTTGGATATAGTGTCTAAGTTCATAACTATAATTGGTATGTTCTTGACCCGACCCGATATGGTCCATTTGGGTTGCACTTCACCCGAATAATTTATGGATAATCTTTTATGAATAGTATAAGTTATGATTTATAAATATATTATAAGTTCTAATATATTAATATAAAATCATATTATTTAATTAGTGTTGATCTATAATTAATCTAGAATTAATTTAGAGATCAAAAGTATGACTAATTAAATATGGGCTCTTGTATTTATATAGTGTGGGCTAATGCTTATTTGGAATGGGCAAGGTTTGCATGGAAAGTCCATGGATACTCCATGGAGCTTTAACCCATGGATCTCATGGAAATGAAAAGACATGGGTATTAGGGTTTACATGGATGTAACCCTAATCGACCACACTATATAAAAGAGACTTTGGTTCTTGAAATCACACTAGTTGTAGTGAGTATACTAAGAGGGACGATTTCAAGAAGGTTGTTAATATTCTCTCAAAGTTCCAACGTTTGTGGTGATTTGTGATTTCCATTTGAGGCATCCACACTATTGGTGCTAGGCTCTAAAACTCCAAGCAATCAACTACAACTACAAGGTAAGTAATTCTACTAGCTTTATTTGATTCAAGTTCCCCATGCCATGCTAGATAGGATAAGAACCTTGGAAAAACAATTATTTGCATGTATCTTAGTCAAACATATATCCAAGGTTTCTAGGATTGCATGTACACCATAGGAGTGTTAGAATGCTCAAAACTCATCAGTGGTATCAGAGACTAGGCTTGTTTACTTGATACTTGATGCAAATAGCTTGAAAATCGAAATTTTTGTTCACTGCACGTATGAACTCATCGAGTCCATGGGGGGACTCGACGAGTCCATGAAGAAATGCATGCTACTCGTCGAGTCTATTCATGCACTCGACGAGTAAAGGTTGTAGTGTCTAGTTTTTCAAGTTTTGCTGCTGGAAATGGACTAGAAACATTACCCTAAACTGTTTTGGTGTTATAAAACTTGTTTTAGATGGTGTAATGTTTATGCTAATCCATTTACAGTGGCTATTAACAAAATTACAAGTTTTATGAGTAATTTATGATTCTTGAAATGTTCATATTCATGTTCTTGAACTTATGAAGATTAGATGATCATAGGAATTGTTTATAACCTACTTGGTAGTTTAATTCATGGTCATTATGTGTTTTAATGGAGTCCATAACATGTCCTCAAGTTATGGAAAACCAAAGGTCACACTTTAATAAAAACCATTAAAAGAACACAAGAGTTAGAAAAATGAAGAGTCTTTATTTTTAATACTCAATTAAATTCATAAGTTATAAGAAATGAAAAGTTTTGAAAGTTTACAAAACTTTCCCTCAAGTTTTGGAACAAGTAAAGTCATGATTAAAACTTTAGTTCCAACCCTTAGAATTTTAAAAGTTAAAATTCAACCCTTATACTTTATAATATTATAACTTAATATATATATATATATATATATATATATATATATATATATATATATATATATATATGTATAAGATCAAGTCGTCTTACCGCTAGTACGTCTCATTCACGAAGCCGGTCTATAAGGGGGGTATAAGGTTGTTGCCTATAAAATGGCAACTTAATGGGTGTCCACTCTCACCCACCGCTTCCTTGATCGGTGGAGGGTCGTTAGCCGAATGGGTAGGACAAGGACTTATAAATTCTCATTAAAAGTATAATGATAATTATAAAGTAACTAAATGCTTAAATTAAATTCCCAATCTTAGTTACTTTAGGAAAATGTGAATAAGGTGCTAATCCATGAAATTACACTTTACACTTTGTTTAAGTCGTTAGTGGAACGTGTGTGGTTAACCGGCACACTAACTTGAACTTAAAAAGGTAGGTAAAGGGTGACTTAATGTGTATCATAGTATCGATGGAGCGTGTGTGGTTAACCGGCACATCGATTGAGGGGTAATACATTAAGGGTACCACGTAATTTGCATGTTTACTTCACACCTTGTTTTGTGATCCTCGGCATCCCAGTCACAAAACTTGAAGGGCACTCTCGAGATTGAAACATGTCATTGAAGAAATTTCAATGAATCTCAAAGAATCTAGGAGTTTCTAAAACCAACTAAAACCTAATTAAATATTTCGTTTTTCATGGTGGAAATTGGTGAATCGTCATTCACCTACCTTCAAATATCTTATATCTTAGATTACGACATCCCTCTTCTAAGTTATAAAATATTGTGTTGGGTCCTAGCCTTAATATTACATTTGGGTGTTTTATTAAGGACTATCTCTATATCTAATCTAATCTATTCCCTCTTCTTTTCATATGTCTTCCAATAACAATGCTTCTGGCTCAAACCCTACTAGCTCCTTCTCTCTCATGAATCTTTGTGGGAGAGTCATCTTTGATGGGTCCAACTTTACAGATTGGATCAGAAACATCAGGATGGTCACTCAGTATGAGAATAAAGAAGGAGCTGAAGGTACCCGAGCAAACTGCTACTCCTGAAGAGCTTGCTGAATATGAGGTACATGAAAGAGATGATACAAAAGTGGCATGCATCATGATGGCCACCATGCCAGTCGAGCTCCAAAAGTCCTATGAGGACTATTATCCTTTTGAGATGCACCAGGACTTGATGGACCGCTACCATCAAAGTGCTCGTCAAGAGCGATATGAAATAATCTCCTCCATGATAACAACCCGAATGAAGAATGGTGAACCCATCACAGGCCACATGCAGAAAATGCAAAGGTATGTGGACCGTTTACTAAAGCTGAATGTGAACTTCCCCGGGGAGTTAGCAATAGACATCATTTTGCACTCCTTACCATCCTGTTATGATCAATTTTGCATGACATATCACATGAACAAGGAAGAAGTCACCTTCAGCAAACTTCAAGGACTCTTGAAGACTGCCGAAAGTGGTCTAAACGGTAAGTCGGTTGTTACTACTCTTACTCCTACTCCAACTGTGGCCAATGTCTTGGCAATCGGGCATGGAAAATGGAAGAAGAGATAGAACCCTTCTAAGGGTACCAAGGGTAAGACCCTTGAAGGCTCCTCTTCAAGCAAAACCAAGAAAGGTTTTGTCACTCCTTCTACTAACCCTAATGAGGCTGAATGCTTCTATTGCCATGAAAAGTCGCACTGGAAGCGAAACTGCCCAAAGTACCAGCATGATTTGAAGGATGGGAAAGTAAAACCCAACCATGCAGGTATATACACTATATTGTCTAATAACTCACCTCATTCTAAGTCTTGGGTCCTTGATACATGTTGTTGTATTCACATATGTTGTGATTTGTAGGGACTAAGAAGACGTGAGAATATGGAGCAGGGAAAGGTAAACTTGATCATGGGAAACAGGAAAGCTTCACATGTCACCAAGATAGGAGTTTATTCCTTAGTGCTAAATAGTGGGTTTACATTAGATTTGAATAAATGTTATTATTCGCCAGAAATGGCAAGAAATGTTATTTCCTTTCATGCATTGTATAAACAAGGTTTTACCTTTTATTTTGATAATAATAATGGTAGTATTGATGCTTTCTTTAATAATGTTCTTTATTTTAAAGCATTACCTTGTGATGGTGTGTATGAAATTGTATCTGTTGTGGATAATCTAGGAAATAATGTATTATGTATTGAATCTTCCACTAGCTTAGATAAAGCATCTTTATGCCATTGTCATCTTGGACATGTAAGCAAGAAATGCATAGGCCAACTCCAAAAGGATGGAGTCTTGGAGTCCTTTGTCCTAAAGTCAGATGATAGTTGTGAATCTTGTTTGCTTGGTAAAATGACAAAGTCACCTTTTACTGGCACTTGTGCTAGGGGTGAAGGTTTGTTGGACCTCATACACACGGATGTGTGTGGACCCTTCAAAACTGCCACAAGAGATGCTAATCGCTTCTATGTGACTTTTACTGATGATTTTAGTAGATATGGATATGTCTACTTAATCAAGCATAAGTCAGAAACCTTTGATAAATTCAAAGAGTTTAAGCAAGAAGTGAAGAATCAGTTCAGCAGGAACATTAAGATGCTTCGATCCGATCGTGGTGGTGAGTATCTTAGTACTGAGTTCCTTGACTATCTTAAGGAATGTGGGATTGTCTCACAATTGAGACCTCCTAGGACACCACAGTTGAATGGTGTAGCTGAGAGGCGCAATCGAACCTTGTTGGACAAGGTTCGTTCCATGATGAGTCGAGCTTCGCTACCAATCTCATTTTGGGGGTATGCCTTAGAGACTGTCGCACATATCCTTAATCTAGTCCCTAAAAAGAAGGTTGCCAAAACTCCTCACGGTGTGTGGACAAGAAAAGTTCCCAATCTAGACCACATCAAGATTTGGGGTTGCGAGGCTTTAGTGAGATGCGAGACTCATGATAAGCTCGAACCCCGAAGCGAAAGGTGTATTTTCATCGGCTACCCACAGAAATCCTTTGGCTACATCTTCTACACACCCAGTGATAATGTGGTTTTTGTAGCAAGAAGAGGGTTCTTTCAAGAGAGAGAATTCATAATCCAAGGAGACAGGGGGGGCAAATTGACCTTGAGGAAATTCAAGAGTCAAGTGGTGAAGGAACCTCAAACCCTAGCCCTCAACCTGAGGAGGAAACTTTTGTTGAGCCGAATGAAGAATCTATACCTCTGAGGCGTTCCACCAGAGTTAAGAATGCACCTGAGCATTATTATGGTTTCCATATTACTGCAGAAGGTGAAACACTTATCAGTAATAACACACTGGTAAATCTGGATGAACCTAATAGCTACACGGAAGCCATGGCAGGCCCTAAGGCTGCTAAATGGAAAGAGGCTATGGACAACCAGATACAGTCCATGTATGACAATCAAGTTTGGAACTTGGTTGACAATGTACCTGATCGTAAGATAGTTGGGTGCAAATGGATCTTCAAGAAGAAGACCGACATGGATGGTAATGTACACACTTATAAGGCACGATTGGTTGCAAAGGGTTATTCTTAAACTCCGGCAGTTGATTATGATGAGACCTTTTCACCAATGGCCAAGATTAAGTCTATTAGGGTTCTGTTAGCCATTGTTGCATTTCTGACTATGAAATATGGCAAATGGATGTCAAAACCGCTTTCCTTAATGGAAAGTTGGTTGAAGATGTTTACATGGTTCAGCCATAGGGATTTGTCAGTACAGGGTACCCCAATAGATTGTGTAAGCTCGAGAAATCCATTTATGGATTGAAACAGGCACCTCGTAGATGGAATCTTTGCTTCGATGAGAAAGTCAAAGAATTTGGCTTTTCAAGGAGTGAAGATGAATCTTGTGTCTATATCAAGGCTAGTGGGAGTATAGTCAGCTTTTTGGTATTGTATGTGGATGACATACTACTCATAGGAAATGACATCCCAACCCTGTAGGAAGTAAAGTCCTGGCTTGGGAAGTGTTTCGCTATGAAGGACCTTAGAGAAGCTGCCTATATCCTAGGGATAAGGATTTTGAGAAACAGGAGTAAAAGACTAATTGGACTTAGTTAAAGCACCTATGTAGACAAAGTTTTGAAAAGATTCAACATGCATAACTCCAAGAAAGGTGAGTTACCTATCCAGCGTAATGTCATACCGAGTAAAGCTCAGAGTCCGAGTACAGAGGCTGAGATAGCTGAGATGAGTCAAGTACCATACGCTTCTGTTGTAGGCTCGATCATGTATGTTATGACTTGTACTCTCCCTTATGTTGCCTTTGCTTTGAGCATGGTTAGCAGATATCTGGGGAATCCTGGCAAGGCTCATTGAACAGCAGTAAAGAATATTCTCAAGTACCTGCGAAGGACTAAGGACTGGGTTCTTACCCTTGGTGGGAGTGATAACTTGAGTGTTGTAGGCTATAGTGATGCTAGCTTTCAGACTAACAGGGATAATTTCCGCTCTCAGTCGGGCTGGGTCTTTACCCTAAACGGAGGGACAATTACTTGGAAAAGTTCCAAGCAGGACACAGTGGCTGATTCCACTTGTGAATAAGAGTATATAGCAACAAGCGAGGCAGCAAATGAGGCTATATGGCTAAAGAACTTCATCGGAGACCTTGGAGTTGTACCAGCTATAAAGGAGCCAATAGAGATTTTCTGTGACAGCAATAGTGCGGTTGCCTTATCCAAGGAACCAAGAGATCATGGGAGATCCAGACACATTGACAGAAAATATCACTTCATCAGACATCGAATAGAAGAAGGAATCCTCGTGGCAAAGAGGGTATCATCGGATGAGAACCCAGCAGATCCCCTAACGAAGGGACTGACTCGGCTTAAGCATCACCAGCATGCTCGGAGCATTGGGCTGAAGGATGATATTAGTTTTAGTAGTTAGATAATCTTGAAATTTGTAAAATGTAATTGACATTTGATGATAAATAAAATATGTTATTTATGAGTAAAGTGTTGCTATCTCTACTCAATCGTTTACTATTATTTCTTTTTGCATGTTTTGACTTCCAGAATAATTATGTTATGGTTTATATCATATTAATCAAACTCTCCACAGTCGGTCATATGTTGGAAGTAGATATGAATCAAGAGTGCCATGGGTTCGCTTGTAGAGGTCTAAGATGTTAGACAAAGCGGGGCAACAACACTCATGAGTGCTCATAAGTTCTGAGTATTGGATTCAACCCACGCTCACTTGTATCACTTCATGGAATTTATCTCGAGTGATCGTGAGACGGTAATATCATATAAGTCTTCAAACCTAGAGATATGATTTGTTGCCTATGAGTTGGTTATGCATTGATTGCACGAAAACGCATTGGTAACTCGATGTTATAAACCGTGCTTTTGTGTGTAATTTAACAAGTAGTAGAACAAACATATGAGTCGAATTTTATCTGTTCTTTCTAGGATTAGAAGCGATATCTGGGCCCCTAGATGATTTTGTTTTGACCTATGTACCGGGCCCGGTCAGAACTAAATTGATGTGTTCAGTTAAGTTCTATGTTAAACAAATCGGAAATTGGGAAACAAATGCTGGACAATAAGCAAGACCATGTTCCATGTATTTGTCCGGCTGATATCTAGAATAGAGGATTATATGATCACTTATCTAAAATGGCGCTTCATAGTTCAACAGAGTTTAAAGAGCTACAATTGTTGATCAGTTCCCGAAGTCATACTTGCAACTATCGTTATTAGACTTACCTAAGTGGGAGACTGTTGGATATAGTGTCTAAGTCCATAACTATAATTGGTATGTTCTTGACCTGACCCGGAATGGTCCATTTGGGTTGCACTTCACCCGAACAATTTATGGATAATCTTTTGAGAATAGTACAAGTTATGATTTATTAATATATTATAAGTTCTAATATATTAATATAAAATCATATTATTTAATTAGTGTTGATCTATAATTAATCTAGAATTAATTTAGAGATCAAAAGTATGACTAATTAAATATGGGCTCTTGTATTTATATAGTGTAGGCTAATGCTTATTTGGAATGGGCTAGGCTTGCATGGAAAGTCAATGGATACTCCATGGAGCTTTAATCCATGGATCTCATGGAAATGAAAAGACATGGGTATTAAGGTTTACATGGATGTAACCCTAATCCACCACACTATATAAAGGAGACTTTGGTTCTTGAAATCACACTAGTTGTAGTGAGTATACTAAGAGGGCCAATTTCAAGGAGGTTGTTACTATTCTCTCAAAGTTCCAAAGTTTGTGGTGATTGGTGATTTCCATTTGAGGAATCCACACTATTGGTGCTAGGCTCTAAAACTCCAAGCAATCAACTACAACTACAAGGTAAGTAATTCTACTATCTTTATTTGATTCAAGTTCCCCATGCCATGCTAGATAGGATAAGAACCTTGGAAAAATAATTATTTGCATGTATATTAGTCAAACATAGATCCAAGGTTTCTAGGGTTTCATGTATACCATAGGAGTGTTAGAATGCTCAAAACCCATCAAGATTGTCCTTGTGACTCTTACATGCATATTGGTCGGGGCATGTTATGTTGGGTGGGGCCCGTTTTATGGACCGGGCCGATTAGTTGTCTGGTTCAGGCCTGATGTTATGTATGGTATATGGTATTTTGGGGAACACACTAAGCTTTGTGCTTATCGTTTGATGTTTAAAATATTTCAAGTACTTCTGGTTCCAAAGGGAAGGGCCCGGCTTGATCGCACATTCGCACTGCATCCCCTGGAGTCTTATTTGTCCTTATCTTTTTGTGATTTATATTTGATGTTTGAGACTACTTAAATTGTGATTATATTTTGAAATAAATGAATGAATGATTTGGTTGTTCTAAAATTGAAATTATTACCTAGTATTTTGGGACAATACAAGTTGGTATCAGAGCCTTGGTTTGACCGATTCGGACACACTCTCGGGTGTGTCTGGACTCAAAGTGAGGAATTAATAAAATCTTTTCAAAAGAAAATGCTTTTCTAAAAAGGTTTTTACAAGAAAGGTATGTGATGCATGCAATTAGTCGAGCTCAAGTACATTATTCCCAAAATACTCATACATGAATGTTATGCTTTAGTATGCTATTATGTTGGTTGCATGTTAGAATAAGGCTATGGATCTGCTCAGGATCGCATAATGAGTATGCATGTTAGGAGAAATACCTTTATATGTTTGTTATGTGTAGATTGCTTAGGTGCTTTAGGGTCTTTGGTATCGGCAGCGACCTTTCTGGCACGTGTGAGGGGGATTCCCCAAGAGAGCCTAGGAAGTACTATTATGTGTTATATTTGTGGTACCTATGATTCTTGAGGAACGTACGGATAGGTGTGGAAGGTAGTATTGGGCCCGTACTACTGAAAGCACGAGATCTGTACTTGAATCAAGGAAAGTCACGGAAATTCTAAGAAGCTTATAGTGTGATAGATCCTTATGGTTCTAGTTTTTGTTATGCACGCAAGTTTATCACGTCATAGATGTAACATTTATTATTCATTTGATTTACCTTTTGATCCTTAGTATGAGAATTTTTTTGAAAAGTTGGTCCTTTGGCACTTAAATGAGAAACGCGAGTTGTATGTGTATGATGGGCATATGTGGTCGATGTTCAAACCTTAATTTTTAGGGTTTGAGCCCTATTTAAGCATCATTAACTCCCACGACCTTTTCCCTCATCAGCCTCCATTGCCCACTTCGTCCTTTACAACCCCTAAACTCTATCGGTGGTGTTTTGAGCTCATTTTTTGTGTTTGGTGTCCACTCTTGAAGGAAGGAAGCCATTAGAAAGCAAGGAAGGAACTCTAAGCTTTGTAGATATGAGTTTTACACACCTTCGGCAACCTCCAGAAGGTATAAAGTTCTGAACTTGCTTGTTATCTCATTAGATCTTGCTAGATGTGGATTTTTGTGCTTATTAGTCCCATAATATTGTTCTATTTGGGTATCAGCTACGCTATACCAAATAAGTTGTCCTTATGGACGTTTTAGAATGACTTGAGTTATAAAAATGGGATCTTGATCGTTCACATCCCTCCATGCATCCATTTTAGTGACTTAGAACCTTAGGATAGGTTAGGATCCTAGTGTTGGGCACTTAATAGCCATGCAAGCTTATAAAGGTGGAAACTATATGATTTAGTACGTTATTTAGGACTGGATCTGGGTTTTGGACTAAAGGACTTAATAGATTAAGCACTTAATAGAGGAGAAAAAGTGGAAGCTAAGTAAGTTGGGCATACTTGAGGGTACGTTGCACGTACCTGGTCAAGACCTCGTAACCTGACCAAATGAAAGCACTACGCGGGGCGTAATAGCTGAGTACGCCAAGCGTACTTGGCCTGAGTTGACTCGATTGACTTTTTACCTTTGACCTTGACCCGGATTATGACCAAGTTTTGAACTAGGGGTATTTTGGGTATTTTGAGGTGTGAATTGACTTTAGGTCATTGTTTTCTATATAGGTGACCGGTAGAGTTGACATTTGGAGTAGCGTACTTCTCTGCTATCTTTTCAGACATGGAGAGTGCTCCGCAGACAAGTTGTTGCCTGGGGGTTGAGGGTGAGGTTTGCAGCTTGCCTTCTGAGAGATCAGGCTCATGATTGGTGGGAGGAGTTTGGTCATGTGCTGGGAGCAGAGGTAGTTGAGGCCATACCTGGCCTGATTTTGTTACCAGATTCAGATCGGAGTTTGCCCCTACTATTAAGGTGCAACAATTGGCAAGAGAGTTTCAGGACCTTCGTCGAACGACGGAGACTATGGCAAAGATCATTGTTATGTTCAGAGAGAGGGATTCACTGGCTCCACAATATGTTGCAGATGAGGAGAAGAAAAAAATGAGATACCATGATATATTTAGGGATGATATCAGGGAGTTTGTTAGAATTATGGGATGCAGGACCTTGGAGGACATGATTGATAGAGCTTGGGAGCGAGATATTAAGTTGGAGCTTTGGACGAAGTGTAATCCAACACAGGTTCAAAGAGTTGAGGATCCAGCAAAGAGATCCAATACTTTTGACTCTCGATCTAGATGCCAGCAGGGTCGTGACCGATGTGTCAAGTTTGGGAGGGCAGATGAGGGGAGTTATGGGAGTTTCTTCAATTATAGCCAGACTGAGCATTACAACAGAGATTTCATATGGGGAGCACTGATATGCTTCCACTACAACCAGACGGGCCACAAGAAGGCCGATTGCCAGCAATTATCTGGAGGGGTCGCAAGGGCACCCACTCCAACTACATTGAGGATTACTGATGGTCGTGAGGGGAAGACAGAGGCTCTCATGGTGAAAATCAGAGCTTTTCAGTTGACGGTAGAGGAGGCCCGAGCAGCTCCATACGTCGTCACTGGTATGTATCCTTTTTATATCATTCATGTCTCCGTTATTTATGGTTATATTGTATATGCTTATGATTAGGGATGCTTTTAGTCAATGGTGTGACCGTTCATATTCTTTTCGATTCGGGGGCTATCCAATCTTTTATGTCTCTTATGCTTAGCAAGAATTTTGGTGACGCTCCAGGAGCATTGGATTACCCATTAGAGGTTGAGATTGTTGATGATCATAGAGTAAGTGTTACCTATTCCTCTGCGAGGAACAAAGATTATCGTAGACATGGATTGGTTGAGTTAGAATGGGGTTGTTATTGATTGAGAGCACCAGTTGGTGAGAGTTAGAACCCCAAGCGGGGGAGAACTAGTTATTGATGACGAGGGTGCTTTGTGTGGACCTGCTATTTGCTCAGCTACGAGGGTTAGGAGGTATCTTCGTCAAGGATGCTTTGTATTTTTGACGTATATTATAGATACTCAAGTTGTAGAGAATAAGATTGTAGATGATGTACCTATCGTTCGATATTTCCATATGTATTTCCTGAGGATTTGTTGAAAATGCCTCCTGAGTGGCAAGTAGAGTTTCAGATTTATTTGTTACCAGGTGTGGCTCGAATAGCCAAGGCACTGTATCGTATAGCTCCTTCAGAAATGCGGGATTTGTCCACACTCGACACAGTTGCAAAAGCTATTGGACAAGGTATTTTTTAGTTCAAGTAGTTCGTAATGGAGAGCACTGTTCCTATTTATTAAAAGGAAGGACGGTTCACACACGATGTATATTGATTACCGGGAGCTGAACAAGTTAATGGTAAAGAACCGTTATCCACTTCCGAGGATTGATGATTTATTTGATCAACTTCATGATGCATCTTAGTTCTCTAAGAATGATTTGATGTCGGTATATCATCATATGAGAGTCAGTGATGAGGATGTTCAGAAGACAGCCTTCAGAACTCGTTATGGTGATTATGAGTTTGTGGTGATGTCATTTGGGCTCACCAATGCATCGATAGGGTTCATGGATCTCATGAACCAGGTGAGTAATCCAATCTTGGGTCACCTCATCAACCAAGACAATATATTGGTCAACCTGGGAGATCGAGGCCATGATGCAGTGGGAGGTCCTGAGGTCTCCATCTGATATTCAGAGCTTCCTGGGTTTGGCGAAGTATTATCGTTGTTCCTTTGAACCAATTGACGAAGAAGAATGTTACTTTTCGGTGGGGCCTGAGCAACAGGCAGTATTTGAGATCTTGAGGCAGAGACTTTGCGAGGTTCCGATAGTGACCCTTCCCGAGGATGTAGATGGTTTTGTAATCTATTGTGATGCTTCTATCATGGGTTTGGGGTAGTGCTTATGCATAGGGGTCATGTGATCACTTACACCTCAAGGCACTTGAAACCTCATGAGGCCAGCGAATTATCCTACTCGTGACCTGGAGCTTGTTGGATTAAGGTGTCTAAGGTCCTAACTAAATTGGTATAATGTTGATGAATTGAATTAAAGTCCTTTTTGGGTCTCCCTCAACATCTTGGATTAATCAAAGGAGATAGATAAATGATTTATTAATATATTAAATGATTAACATATTAGTTTGAAATAGTAATAATTAATAAAGAATTAATCAGAATTAATTTAGAATTAATTCTATGTTAATAAGAATTAATTAAAGGTACAAGGGCTAAGCTACAATTGTTTAATAGTTGAACAAAAGAGAGGGTCTATGACCTCCTTATGATATGGACGGTTTTGGTGCTCTTGATAGAGCTTTTAGAAGCCTCCAATTGATAAAAGAAAACTAGATTTGAAAAAAAAAATATTGAGTTCAAATCTAGGGTTTCTAGGATAATCAGCAGCTATATAAAGGGCATAACCACTTGCTTTTTCTTCCTAACCATTAACACAAGAGAATTCTGGAAATTCACATCCTCTCCCCTTTCTCCTTCAATCCTAAAGTTTTTTGAATTTTGGGTGTGACGCATTAGAGGCTGCCATACTTTTAGAGCTAGTTTGTCAAGGATACTAGAAAGGGTTTCTAATTGGCTAAATTGGACTTAAGCTAAAGGCATGTGGTTCTATTCATGAATTTGATTCATAGGGTTTTATAGTTTTTGTTTCATAAGTATGTTTCTATTAATAGTGAAAAGACATAGATCCAATTTAGGTTGCATGTACCCTTATGAGTTAAATAAAATTCTGCATGTAAAAATTGATTATAACATAAAAACCCTAACAGTGGTATTAGAGTCATGCTTTTTCAATTGATAATGCATAAAAGATGAAACCAGAAAAACAAAAACAAAAAAAACCACAATCGGTTCTGGACACAACGAGGGCATCCATCTGCCACGTCGTAGGAACTGCCTGGAATCTGAACTTCGGGATTTTCTTGCCACGTTGTGAGGCCTTCTTGCCACAACTTCACTCTCCTGTCTATCCTCTCAAAAGACAAGCTCACTGGTCCCAACTACATGGATTGGTTGCTCAATTTGAAGATGACATTGAGATATGAGAACAAAGAGTATGTTCTCGACACTCCAGTCCTAGAAATTGACAAAAAATATGCTACTCATGAAGAACTTGTTGATTATAATCAGCATGTTGACGATGCTACAACAGTCACTTGCATTATGATTTTACCCATGGCACCTGAGCTCCAAAATACCTATGAAGAGGCCCTATGACATGAACCATGCTCTTTCTAAAATGTTTCTCAATAAATATAGACAAGAGCGTTATGAATTCGTCAAGTCCCTTACGGTGTGCAAGTTGAAATATGGGGAATTTGTGTGTGCTCATGTGCAGAAAATGCAGAGACACGTAGAAATATTGGAAAAGATCAATGTGAAATTTTACAATGAGCTTGCTATTGACATGGTTCTCAACTCATTGCCAGTAGTTATGATCAGTTCATTATGACTTAACGTTTGAACAATACTAAGGTGTTGTTTGTTTTTTCTCAAAAGCTTTTCTTGACCACTTTTGTCTGCGCCCCGCAGATGGTGTGCAGACATTTAACCTTGCAAACCGTTTGTTTTTTAGAAGACTACAAACCTAAAAAGGTCTGCACGCCCTCTTCTTGAAGCAGACTTGGCCCATCCACTTCTTACCTCTTCAAACATATGCACGTGTAATTTCAATAAAAAGGATGCGGCCCTCCATTATAATTTGTAAGAAACAAAAGGCCACTGCTTTTTTATTTTATTTTCAGTTATGTATTTATTATATAAAAGCCTCACCCTTTTTTCTTTCTTCAATAAACCGATGTGGGTGGGACACATGACTTTCTTACAACACCCGTGTTTTCACAATTAGCATTACTTCAAATATTACATAAAATATAATTCAATTTAAAATAGTGTGTGAAGAAATATATTAGTTTTAAAACTAATATCTAATAATTTAATAAGTTAAGGGGCGAATACATGAAAATACAATAATTAATATGTTTCTAATTATATAAAACAAATTTTTTGAATTTTAAGTATTAATAATAATTTTAAAAAATTAAAAAACTATAATGGTGGTTGTATAATTTTAATTTAAGTGTTATGACACTATAATTATTGGAATAGCCTTTTAAATTTAAATTTATAAAAAATAAAAAATAAAAAAAAAATAAAAATAAGTTTATTTAAACTTTATTTTTTTACACATTCTGCAGAGTTTAAAAAAAACAAACAGTCTGTTTCCTGCAGACGTTTGGTCCACCTCTTCTTCTACAGATGTCTGCAGATATGGCTCGCAGATTGCAGACATTTTACCTATTAAAAAACAAACAGCACCTAAGACTATATTGATTAAGCTTCACAATCTATTGCAAACAGTTGAATCGAGAATGAAGAAGTCTCACTCCAACAGTGTTGCAGTTGCCCCAGTTATGGCTATCCAACAAGCCAAGGGTAAGAACAGAAAGAAGTCGTGTGCTTTCATTGTGGCTAGAAAGGTCATTGGAGAAGAAGCTGCCCCAAGTACCTACAAGAAGTGAGAGAAGCTAAGTGCAAGGTGTCTGGTTCTTCTGGTATATACTCTGTCCAAATCAATGACACTCGTATTTCAAATTCTTGGGGTCCTTGATACGATATGTGGTTTCCAAGAGATGTATTAGTGAGTTTGAACCACTAAATCGACCTTGTAGAGGTCTTCATTTATTTTTTGTACAAATCGAACTTCTAAACCACAATAACATCTCCTGAAAGGGTAACTATGCCTTTTTTGTTGACTTGTAAGTGAGTTTAAACCATTGGACCGACCTTTTATTTGTTGTACAAATTGAACTTCTAAACCACAATAAGATTTCCTAAATCAGTCAATTGGTTGATATTGCAACAAAATTATAAATGTAATGACATAATTGAGAAAAAAAATCCGGTGTCAAAATCAAAATTTTATGATAATATAGTGACTTCCTTGCAATTTGAAAGTCGGTGTCAAAATCAATTTTTTGATAAACTTAGGGACTTTATTGCAATTCGAAAAAAAAATGGTTACCGAGAGAACAATAGAAAATCGATCATTTGGTTGATATTGCAACAAAATTGTAAATATAATTGACATAATTGAGAGTGTCAAAATCGAAATTTTATAGTAATATAGTGACTTTTCTACTATTTGCCCAATATAAAATCTATTTATGGTTTGTTTTAGTGAAAATGGGATGAACGAAACAAAGGAAATTTTTGGTGTCTTCCATACATGAAGAAATTTTTTAGTCCTTTTAGGTTAAGTTGATTTAAATATTTTAGTCTAATCTTTTTTTACCATTGGATAACGATTGTAATGTAACCATCCCATGACCAGGTTTGAGGTTACAGTTATAAACTAAAGAAGGGCAATGCATGTCGAATCCAGTTTTAATTGGTCCATTCGAACCCATTTTATAAAGATGTTCATCAAGTAATCAAACTGGAACTAAAAAATCAATCTAACTAAACTAAAAACCAAATTGACATCTAACACTTCGATCCCAAATCAAACCATAAACCGAATACAGCATTCATGTAAATCTTTGAGAAATATTGCCCACATCATGTCGTGTATTTATTTTTCGCACCTCTATCAAGTTTCTTTGCATCCTCCTGAATGTAATATCACACACAATTATTAGTCAAAATCAAATGACTTACATGGATTAAAAACACACATACACACACACTTACATGGAATATGAACCCTATGACATCATTGTAATCAAGAAATTCCTTCCATTGCCTCCCAATACTCATCTGCAAACAAGCCCACAACTTTTTTTTACATTTATATATCTAAACTTTGTCAAATTCGTATCAAAATTACATTACAATGGTTTATGAAATTGAATCAAGAACAGTCTAAAAAGTACCTGAGCAGCCTCATTGGCAGCATTCTTGGTCCAGAGAGCTATCTTTTCTTGCCTTGATCTAACATTTACAACTGCACCGCATATCTCATCTCCATGGTCAAACTGTTCTCCGATCATTGCTAGCAACTTTTATATAAGAAAGATGTTAGAGCAAACATAATAACATGAATTCATATGAGTATATATCTGTGTAGAATACCGTATAGAGCCAACATGTGTCGGATTTTGACTTGGGAAAAGTCATGGTCCACTTTCCACCAGGAGCACAAACGGGGTCCTCCCATTTAGGCTCGATTCTGTTTTTGAAACAATGGAGATCTGCTCCTGCAGCCAATCTGCTTGGTTTATGTAAATTGTTGTAAAGGCTGCATGGATAACAAGCATCAGATTAAAAATGGAACAGATTAGAGAATTGCATCTGCAGATTCATCTTGTAAACATGATTGTATTCAATAAGATAGCCACAGCTCCATGGACGTTTTTTAGGTTTCTTTAATATACGATAATCTAAAGAGAAATCTTCAAAATATGGTCTAATTCACCGAGTTTCATCTGAGTTTACTAATTAATTTCGTTTAACAATCTGGAAACCGGACCAAAGTATTATAATGATTGAGAAAAGGAGAGAAATCGACAAGTTAGAACCTATCTGATTCACGTTAATATAACGAAGAAAGCGTATATTAGAAACGATCACAGAATTCAGAATTCAGAAACATAAACATAAACATACCTCCAGAATTCTTCAACAGTGGAGAAAGTGTAGATTGGACGGATCGAACTACCCCAAGCGACCTGCTTAGACTTCGCAGAAGGATTATCGAACCAAAATGTCCATGAATGCTCAAGCGGATGGCGTTTGGTTATGTCCTTGCCAGGTCTCGGAGACGTATCCCCACCACCGCCATTCTCTCCGCCTTCTTTCCGCCGTTCTTCTTCTTCTCCGTCCGATCGAACACCCCTGTGTTTACTCGCATCATTCGTCTTTTGCTCCTCCGATTTCTCTACCTCTTCCACCATCTTTCTATCTCTCTCTCGAATAATGTTTCTCTCTCTAATCTGAAACAATAACTGAAATTTCTCTCTCTAATCAGAAATAATAACTGAATCTGTTTATGGATTGAAATTCTGTTAAGCTTATTGGGCCAGACCCAGTGTCAACTCACACTCAAGCCCAATTAAACCTTGTTTTTATTTTTAATAAACAATTTTAGTCTTTTATCTAAAAATCGTTATAACAAAATAAAAATAATAAAAAAAAATTGTGAGAAAAAACAGTGATAAGTTGTTTTATTATTTAATACACTAAATGCCTACGAAAATGTTCAAATTATCAGTGCCCAATCCAAAATAGCCGGTGTGATATATCTTATGTTGGTCGGAAATTATTTATTGTAAGTGTTTGTAGCATGCTACCCAATTTTAATAATTAAATAATGGCTTAAATGAAAATGTTCAAATAAATCCCCCATTTCGTAGATGTCACTGTGTTTTAAAAGGCATAATTAGTGGACTAACATGACTGAATACCCTCCTATTCATCCAACTTTGAATTAACCAATTGAAGCAAATAATAGCAGTCTGGTGAATTTAACTACGGTTATATTATTTTTTTTTAGTTTTCTATGGGTTTTAGTTTTGTTATTTTGATGTTCTTTAATAGTAACCATATATGGGCTCTTCCCTAATTAGTTGAATGTCATTGTAATATGTTTGTAAGATATTGTCTTGTTTTGTATCGTTTTGGTAAGAAGAATGAAAATGATGGAAATATATTAGTGTTCAAAATACAAATACAAATACGAAAAAAAAAAAAAAAAAAAAAAAAAAAAAAAGAGGTTGTTTTATCATAAAATACATAAAGCATGTTACATAATTCAAGGATAGACTTCCAATGCTTCTAGTACATCGGCGTTATAATAAACATCCAACTTTGGCATTGTTGGCCAATAAAATTTGCCTCTATAGTTGGGGTCAGCACATGTGCATTTTTAATTCTTTTCCACTAACTTGATGCAACAACATTAGCAGTAACCACACAGACAAGTGTTGCAAAAGTCAGCTTACATGACCGATTAATGGGAATCGGGTAGAGGTCTAGGCGTCTAATTAGAAACTTGGTCAAAATCGGTCGAATTCGGTTAAAATCTGAAAAATTCGGAATCGGAAAAACTCATAAATTTTTACTTTTTTTTAGAAAAAAAAAATCTATAGTTGTTATTAATATTCATCTTTTGTTATAATTTTTAATAAACTTGTTATATTTGTTATATATATAATTTTCTTAAAATAAATTTCATGTAATTTATCCAATCCGAGTACTCCCCACCTAGACCGAATACTCGCTAGGCGTTAGTCAAACGCCCTTAGGAACGCCTAACGAGTTTTGTAACATTGCAGCAGACCATGTTAATCCCATCAAAATAGGGTATCGGAGACGGATGTCGACATTCATGTCTTAAAAATAATAGAGGGATTGTGTCACATAGAAGACCTTTGACATGTTAAAAACAATAACTTGTAAAATAGGCAAACAATGATATCGTAAGAAACACATGAGTAAGAAAACATGGAAAATCATAACAATAGGGAATGAATCCGACAACCTGCATATAGGAAAAACAAAGGGAGAGTAAGTCGATGTGAGCAGTAAAACAAAACATGAATAAATTATAATACAAGCATATAGATTAGAAGCATGTATCAACAACAAAAATCATAAAACAAAAACATAGAAAGAGACTAAGCTACTCAACTCCCTTAATGTTAAGCATTTGCATCCTCTTGAGGTCATGTCTTCTAAAAAAACAAGGTTTTTTTATGTCTAGCCTCATACTATCATCTTTATTCTTTCTAGGACGTCGTCTCCTTCTATTATCATCAATCACCATTAACTCAACCCTTCTTCCATTGTTGATGGTACGACTCAATAGGATCGGCGACGGCCCGGGCCACACTATGATTTGGGCTCTAAAATTATATATATATATATATATATATATATATATATATATATATATATATATATATATATATATATATATATATATATATATATATACCACACGTTTTTGTTAAAAAATATAAAAGATGTAGTAGCTCAATTGGTTAGAGATATTATATGTAGCCGCCTCTCTTTATTTGAGTTTTTAACAATAATGGGGTAGTTGAAAAAAATATTTACCATTTTAGTGTATTTTCAAAAATATTTACCAAAATAGTATTTTTCTTATTTTCTTTACTTTTTTAGTTTTCTTTTCAGTTTTATTATTTTATTTTAAATATCTTTTTTTTCTCTTTTATTCACCTTTTTATTGTTTTTTTATATTTTGTTTTTAAATGACAGCTTTTATTTTAGCTTTCTAACCATTTTTTACTAGTTTTTTTAATAACATATTTTTTTGATCTTTTTTTTCTGTTTTTTTTCCTTTTTTTAAATATCTGTTTTTCTTATAAAACTTTTTTACCATCAAATTTTCGCCATCAAAAATTAAAACTACAATATATTTTAAGGTGCAAAAACTCCAACATTCACATACAATATTTTTAAGGTAAAAAAAAAACAAACAAAACCTCAACATTGTTTGTAGGGCTGTTCACTATTTGGATAAAACCAAATTGTCCAATTGGACAATTTGGATTGGACTATTTGGTTCGGATATTCGGATTTTTGGATTGGTTTTCAACAAAACTGAATTATTATTTTGGATTTTGGATTGATTTTGGTTTATAAAATAAGAACCGAATAGTCCAAAAAAAAAAACGAATAAACATTTATTATTTATAATATATATCTATAGTTATTTATTAATTATGTAATTTATTTTTTCAAATAGGTTAAAAAAACATTTCACCCGATAAAAAAAACTTTAATATGCATTTTCTCTCAAAAGTTTTCTATCTATAAAATACTTAACTACAATATATATTCTTAATAGTTGTTTATAAATTTCAAATCACAAATAAATAATTTGTTTTCATTTTTTGTGTAAAATTGGGTAATATTATAATTATTTGTCATTTTAAAATGTTTTGATTTTTGAAAACCGAATTATAAAAACCGATCCAACCGAATTGTAATTGGATCGGATCGGATCGGATTTGAATTTAGTTTGGATTATTCGGATACATGTTTTGAAAACCGAAGTTAATTTGGATTCACTTAATTGGATTGGATCAAACCGATCCATCCAAACGAACACCCCTAATTGTTTGTTTAAAAAAAACACCACAAAATAAACTCCAACATTGTTTATTACAAAAAAAAAAAAAAAAAACAAAACAAAAACAAAAAACAAAAACAAAAAACATCACAATTAGCTTGAATTTGAACCGGTAACAAATCCTTACCAGTAAAAAAAAAAAAAAATAACCACAACAAATATCATAACAATATTTTTTTAAAGTACTTCGGCATAGACGGACATTTTTTAGATTATGCCCCGTTTGCCTACAAATTCCACAAAGATTGGCATTTCTTCTTTCTTTAATATCCATACCGAAAACGATGTCTGTTCATGACAAGGTAGTTTAAAAAAATATTTTTATGGTATTTGTTGTGGTTATTTATTTTTTTTTACTAATAAGGATTTATTACCAGTTCAAATTTAAATTAATTGTGATGTTTTTTTCTTTTTGTAATAAACAATGTTGGAGTTTATTTTGTGGTGTTTTTTTTTTTTTGTAATAAACAATGTTGAGGTTTTGTTTGTTTTTTTTTACCTTAAAAATATTGTATGTGAATGTTGGAGTTTTTGCACTTTAAAATATATTGTATTTTAAATTTTTGATGGCGAAAATTTGATGATAAAAAGGTTGTATAAAAAAACATATATTTAAAAAAAACATAAAATAAAGTAAAATAAAAGCTGTCATTTAATATATATATATATATATATATATATATATATATATATATATATATATATATATATATATATATATATATATATATATATATATATATATATAAACAATAAAAAGGTGGAATAAAAGAGAAAAAAATATTAAAAAAGAACTAAAAAGAAAACTAAAAAGTAAAGAAAATGAGAAAAATATCATTTTGGTAAATATTTTTGAAAGGGCACTAAAATGGTAAAAAAAATTTCAACTACCCATTATGTTCAAAAACTCCATGTTCAATTCCGGCAATTATTAGCGTTTTGCTTTCATATGCCTTTTATTTTTTTCAATTGTTATAAGTAAACTACTAAATCATACGCCATTTTATTGAATTTGAATTCAAATTACAAAAATGACCCCTTTATTTTTTTATTTTTTTTTTTTTTTTTGTTATTCATAAATCATCCAAATTATAAAAAGTCTATTGACTTTTTTTGTTTTTTTTTAACAAACAATCCAAAGATTCATTTCATTTAAAATTTTGATGTTTTTATTGCCAATTACCATTTTTAATGTTTCTGTTCATATATAAAATTTTCTAACTTGCACTTTTAATGTATACTAATTAATTATTGTAGATTTGTTAATAAAAATCATAGTAATATATTGTTTAGACGGGACATCTTTAAGTTTATTTTTTACTTTACAATTTTCACCAACATTAGATTTTTTTATAGCTTTTTCCAACACCAACCCGACAGTTTTTCAAAATGGTCCAGTTGTTCAGTCGTTCGATTTTTTAATTTTTTTTTGTTATTATTTTTTAACTAACATCCTTTAAACACACTCCAATTTTTTTCAATATATATATATATATATATATATATATATATATATATATATATATATATATATATATATATATATATATATATATATATATATATATATTGCCCTGGGCTTCAAATCAACATGGACCGGCTCTAGTCTCCTTAGATATATATATATATATATATATATATATATATATATATATATATATATATATATATATATATATATATATATATATATATATATATATATATATATATATATATATATATTGCCATGGGCTTCAAATCAACATGGACCCGCTCTAGTCTCCTTAGACATATTCATAGAATCTCAATCTTCCTTCTCTCAACTTTCTTATAAAGAAAATTAAATAAATGTTAATGTTTTACCTACAATAAGAATGTGTTTTTTTGCCCCTCTTATCTAACACTCCACATCAACATGTCATATCCAGATCTCTTTCCCTCGAGCCCACTCGAGCCAGTTTCATTTTTTTCTCACTTTTTTCAATTCCACCCATTTTTCAAACTTAAAGCATCTCTAATGGTTGTATTATGTTATCATTTAAAATAAATGTCACATCATCATATAATCAATCTTGACCACTAAATAAGTTCCAACTCCAATGGTTAAGCATATTTAAAAAGTTTTTTTTATAAATATAATTAATTAACTCTCGTCTATTTAAAATGATTTATAAAAGCTTTATATTTAATTAGTTGTTTTTTAAACATATTATAAGTTAATATGAAATATTTTAAATTAGATCATCATTAGAAATTAGTATGTAAACATTTCATAAATGAAAAAGCGTGATAAGAATAATTAAATAGTTAAATAAATGGAAAATATATAAATTTAGAATATAATCAAAGGGTAAAAATAAAATATAATAAAAATAGAAGGAGTTAGATATTTAAAGTTTTATAGTATATTGACCACTCAATATATATATTGAGTTGTCGATATAAATATACAAAAAACAATCTATTCCAACGGTATTAAAGTACAATAAGCTATGAATCAATAATAATAAACTCTAAAATAAGTTCTTATTGGAAATACTCTTAATTACATAAAATTTGTATATTTTCTTATCTCTTATCGGTTATCCTTATTATTTTAATAAAATATTTAAAATAAATAAAAGCCAATTAATAAAACATAAGACAATCACTTAATTTAAAAAAATAATAATAAAAAATAAAATAAAATACATTCATTATTAGAGAAAAACTACAAAACTAAATACAATTTTTTAAAAATAAAAAGAGCAAAAAAAAAATTAAAATATGTATATGCAAAAATGAAAATATAAACTACAAAAAAAAAAAAAAAAAAAAAAAAAAAAAAAAAAAAAAAAAATCAATTACAATTATAGACAAAATTGCAAAAATGCTCTCCGTGGTATGCATTTTTTGAGATTTTAATCCAAACCCCGACTATTTTGGATTCGTGGTCCTTTTGGCCATGTTTGTACGTAAATTTGGTCCCTTGTAAAATTAAAATGATTATAATGCTCTTCTGATATTTTTTTTTATGTTTTTTCTATTTAATTTAAATGAAAAAGAAAATAAATAATTAGTTTAGGCCCACATCTCTCTCTCTCTCTTGATTTTTCTAATCTTGTACCTCTCCCTCGTGAAACCAACAGAAAATTCAACAAAAATATTTCATCTGTATCCACCAAAAGAGTTTAGAACGCTTCTTAATTAATTTAGTCTCTAACATGAGGCATGGTGAAAGTATCGCATACCACCTACTTCTAGCCCTTCTTCTAGTAGCCATCTTCATCTTCATCATGTTAGTTATCTTCATCATATGGAAGAACAAGAAGAATGCAAACTCAAATGAGACAATCCACAAACTCAAATGAGGTAATCCCAACCTTCTGAGCCTATTTCCACCGAGCACCCGTTGTCAAACACCCCCAGAATTGCTGTTGTACTATCCCGATACCCCTTCACAGCCCTCTCAACGACTGTCATCCCGTTCGTCTCCTTCCCCTGTCGAAGAACTAGAATCACCGGTGATGTTTTCCCGGTTCCCCATTGTCGTCATCTCGTTCGTCTCCTTCCCCTGTTGTAAGACATTAATTGTTGTTAAATCTTATCATCCAATTCCAATCGACAATCCAATTTCGAATCCAATGTTGAAACCCTAAAAAAGTTAACAACGAAAATCCAATTCTAACAGTTTTGTGCCATCTATCATCGAGATTAACATCGACCTTGTAGTGTAGAAGAAGCTCTACAATCGAATCATGGTCTTCACTGGCAGCTAGATGAAGAGCAGTTATGTTATCATAATCTTGCACATTAGGCGAAATGCCCTCCCGCAACATCAAATTATGCCTAACCCTATCACTTCTCGAAGCACGGCTGAGAAAGTTCTCGATTCTTCGCATTTTAAAATCATCTGTGATGTCTTTTTGGCTGGATTGATACGCCATAGCTAAAGAAATCAAGAAACCATAAGTTTCCTATAAATTATCAAACAACATTAGAAGAATTGATGAGTAGCTAACCTTATGAATGTGCAGGAGGAGGAAGCAGACGACAGTCGTGTGGTGAGGGGGGAGGAAGAATCGTCGATGATGAAGGGTTATTCGAGGGTGAAGATCATCAAAAAAACTGTGGTGAGGGGAGAAAGGAAGAATCGTCGATGATGAAAGGTTATTCAAGGGTGAAGATCATCGAAAAAATTGAGTCTTCATTGGTTTATTTGAGAGAGAGAGAGAGAGAGAGAGAGAGAGTTCTTAATTTTTTAAATATAAAAATAGATAAAAAAAAAATGAAAGAAAAATGAAAAAGAATTACGTCAAGGGTATTTTAGTCTTTTCAGTTTTCCGAAGGACCAAAACTCCAAGCAAACCAGCTCATAAGGACCACAGATCCAAAAAAGTCGAGATTTGGACTAAAACCTCAAAAAAATTGCATACAACAGGAACCATTTTTGCAATTTTGTCTCAATTATATTTCATCCTTGCGTCAACATCGATTTGGATCACGATTTGTATTCTGATTTGTATATCTTGGTTTTTCATGATTTGTATTCTTTTTGTTGTTTCACCTCCATGATGGACTTCTTCTCCTTGAACCCGTCTTTTTCCACGGCTTTAATCCAACTGGAATAAGGTTGTGAAAACTTGTTTGATATAAAGAAAGTTATGACTTATGAAAATTGGTGTAATAAAATAATACAAGGAATGTGATAAAATACTAGGTATGGATTAAAAAAACGACATACCGAAACTCTAGCCTACAATACATTTTCTTTTAAACACACGCATTTGGTTCTATGTACTAGATATCTCATTCAAGATGAATTAAAAAATACCTACATATCACTTGAGAAAATCAACAACATTACACATTTTCCAGCTTTGCAAATATACCACCTGTGCAATATATATTATATATAATATTATATATATATTCACTACAAGAACACCACCTAAACAACCCATTCCTTCTCAGACAAAAGAATTCGTCATTTACACTCCTATTCCCTTTTTTCACTTGAGAAACACTCACACAAACGCACAAAAATACCCACATTTTCGGTGTTTGCAACAATAAAATTCCTAACATTTTTGGGTCAAAAGATCTCTCCATCTTCTAACTCATCATCATCATCATCATCATCATCAATGTACTCATATCCATAATAATACTCTTCTTTCAATCTTAGCCCAAGTTTCTCCAATGGGTTTTTAATCCCTGAAATTTCACATAGCTTCTCAAGCTCCCTTAGAACTGTTAGGTTGTCATCCATGGTTACTGTTCTTTCCATCTGAACACACAAATGAAATGTAACCAATAAAGATATAAAATGACCATTTTGCCCTTATATTCCAATAAACAAAATGTTAGAAAGATTGGTAGATGAAAACAAACCTTCTCTACTCTTTCCCTTTCTTTATCGCGTTTCATTTGCAAATCGGATTTTGCACTTTCTAGTATGGCTTCTTTAGCAGCTCGAGCAGCTCTGATTCTTGATTCAATATTTGACTTTTCTGTAAACAAAAATAAATCAATAAATATGATGTGCAAAAGACATAAATGCCCTTCCCATTCTCATCATCAAGATATAATTATTTGCTTTTACTAAAGGGTATTGTAGATATTAGACATTGATAGGAAAAATCACATGATTAGGACTTAATGGAAAAATCTCATTTCCTTAACTTTCTCTATTGATTTGTTCTTTCTACATTAAGCCAAAAGAAACAGCACTTAAAGGGTATTATTGTAATATCACCTTCAAGTTTTTGTCTCTCAGTAGCTTCCTTTGTCCATTGTGGTTTTACACAATCATCCTTGGCCTACACGATATTTAATACTCACATCAAAACCTTATAATAATAACAATATCAGTATCAGTATCAATAACAGTTACCTTTTCCAAACTCAAACACAAAGAACCTTTCAAGGATCTTTTCAACTCCATTAAAGTATCATCCCCAAATGAATTAAAAACACTCTCAATCTTCTCTTTCCTTGAATAAATCAAACCATATTTCCTTAAAAAACCACGCAAAGGTCCAGTGATTTCACCTCTCAAAGCCACCATTAACTCCTTCTTAATCCTCATCTTTTCCTCATAAGTCATCAAAGTCTTCCCCTCTGAACAACTTGAAGCCTTACTTATTATATCTTCACTTTTCTTTACTTTTACACCAACACTAACATGAACACCTTGCTTTTTAACCGGTTTACAAATCTTCACCTTTTCTCCACCATTTTTGCTTGGTTTCCTCAACTTTGGCTCAACAGATTTCCAAATTTTAATGAACAGATCGTTCATCTCTTTTGCCATCAAATGAACAGAGTTTTTGGGTGGATTATATCGCATGGCATTTGAGAAAGTAAGTCTGATATCATTAGCAAATGATTCAGGGAAAGAATAGATATTGTCTTCTAATTTGTTATGAATTGTGCCCAAATCCATAGGATGAGAGATTATCTCAAAATAATCAGGGATACCAAGCTCGACAGGGTCCACGGGTTGATTGAAAACAGATCCGAATTTATGGGTCATCAATGTTTTGAGAATCTTTAAGCACTCAATCTTGACACCATGATCCAATTTCTGCTTTTTTTGTTGTTGACCCTCTGATATTTCTGGTGGATCTTGTCTTTTCTTGGAGCCCGGTAAGAGGATCTTCACCATTTTTACAACTCTGAACACATCAAGGTTGCCTTTCAACAAACATTTGAAGATACAAAGATTCAATATAAGTACTAAGTAGATAAACCCTAATAACAAATACCCATGAAAGGTAATGAATGGGTGAACCTTATACAGAACTTTCTATTGTTCTTGAGAAAATTAAATTTGCTCATACCCAATTTGATGTATCAGAATCATCAAGCACTAATTCAAAACCCATGAACGTACGCAAATTTGAACTGACTATTTCAATTATATAACACAAAACTAATTACTTCAATTAAGAAATATAGTTCGTGAAACGCTGAGAATAAACCCCTAAATATCGTTCCAGAAGAGATAAAAATCGAGGCACTTAACTTTTAGGATTCGTTATCTTTAAACCCTAGCAGCAAAACCCATAACGGTATAACTCTAAATTGCGTTGATGAATTTAGAAAGAGTAAAAAGAATCAAAAACCCTAAATATCGTTCCAAAACAGGTAAAAATAGAAGCAAATAACTTCTACGATTCGCTATCGTTAAACCCTAACAGAGAAACCCATAAAAATTGAACTCTGAAACGAATTTCGTATTCAGAGAGATTAAAAGCTATTAAACCCTAAGAACGGAACGCCACCATAATTGATTCCAAAGTGCAGAAAACCTGATTCGTTAAAATCTTGATATGATCGAATAACAAAAATCGATAATCCCGATTTCTAACTATAATTGCACAACTAATTGATGAAAAACAGATTAAATTTCTAGTTTTAAGCAATCAAAATAGTCACCTGAAAGCAGCCGGCGAGTTCTTCTTTCAATTGTAGCCGAAAAGTGGCGACCAGGGGGAGTAGTGGTGACGAAATAAAAATCTGTCTACGTTTGTTAGATGGTCCGGGTCGGGTGATTAATAAGACAAAACAGAAAGTTACATAACTTCCCCCTGGACTATTTAATAACTTACTTTTTAGTCCATTATCTACCTTTCTTTCATTCTTATCCAAATCAATTATCAAACAATATTTTCACCATTATCTATTTTTTAGTATTCATTTACTTTCCTAGCACTTTTTACCCAAATTTAATATTTTTTATCAAAATCATATTTTTTTTCTTTTTTTTTCAAACAAGCCCCACAATATGTGATCATATATGTGAGAGTTGTAGCCTGAAGCATAGCATGGGTTTGATGATCTTTATTTTTTGTCACGTTATTTTACAACACTTGGTCGATGGAGTTTATGAATGGAGTTATGGAAGAATACTAGTATTTAAGTAGTTGTTACTTGTTAGTATAAATCAAGATATGTGAGAGTTTTAGCCAAACCTATATTAATGTGATACCAAAAAAACGGAAACTTTCATGCATAAGAAATTAAAATAAAACCCAAATTAAGCATAAAGCAAAGTGGTATTTAGTTTAGTTGGTGTTAGTTACGATTCTAAATATGTTAAATAAACTTTTGGTTGTTTAGTTGTTTTGGCCTTTAATTTTCGGGAAAATGATACAAAGGCTCTTTAACGTTGCTAAATTTTCAATTCTACTACGACATCATTTTTCTTTTTTCGCATAAAAGTTTGGAATTTGCACAGTTTTTTTAAAGTTGTCATTTATCATGTTACATTTTTCTTAGCTAGTTGTCATGTCACGTGTAACCATGTTGGTTGATGATTGTGCATATCATATTAAAAACCGTAGTATGCCATTGAACTTGAGTTTGTGAATTTGGTTACTCGAAAATATCAACAAAAAAAAAGATGGAAATTGAACCTTAGACTCTTCTAAGGGCATGCACAATCTATTGAACTTTATATAGTTCAATGGATTGTCACATCATCCATTAAACATCTATAGAACACCACCCAAAAACCCATTAAACACCTATTCAATCTTAATCATCACTTTATTTATTCTGTTGAACCATTCATCGATCATTCAACTCTACTACATATAATCACCCACACTTCATTCAACTCTTGTCCAATCATAGTCATCACTCTATTCAACTCTTATACTACTTGCATTGTAGATGCTCTAAGTATTTGTAAGAATGTTACCACCAAAACAAACAATGATTTTATGATTAGTAATATATGTTTTTGTATATAATATATATTCGTATACGTAGTTATTGTATCTTTCAATATAAATATGGTATATGTACATTTTCATATTATTAATGTATTAAATACGTTTTTAATATAAAAAGTCACATTAAATACATATTTTTCATTTACTTTTGTATATATAACTATATATATACACTTAAAACAGCATATATACATGATTTAAATTGTATTTTGATATTATATAAAAATATGTATTTGTACATAGAAATACATATATCTATGTATTATTATGTATAAAACATAATTTAAATGAAAAACTACATATTAAATACATTTTTATATAACTATTTGTATTTTAATATTTAAATACATACTTATTGTGATTATATCGTTTTATAGGTAAAATTATATATTTATACATAAAGGCCGAACACATGAAGTTGTGTATAGAGTAGATACTAACTTTGTCTTAAAATATGATATAAAGGTACAAGTTTTATAGTGTAATTAAACGAAAAATATTCGATATAAATAATGATATAATTTCTTAGTTATTTGAAATAAATATAAATAGAACAAGTAAATTGCGCTTTCTACATTAAATAAAACAAACACGTTTACATATATGATATACCTTAAAGAATCAAAGTCAAATCTCAATTAGTGTTGTCCGTACATAAAAAGAAAAAGGCACAAAACGCAAAGCAGAAATGCATCCTCTCACACAAAGCAATTTCAATAAGGTAAAGAAGATATAAGCCAAATAAAAACGTAACACAAAAATAAGTGTGTAATCACTAATCACATCTACATTCCATAACACAAAAAAAACAAGTGTGTGTAACGAATCATTGCTCTAGACCCTTAACAAAATTCCAGAACACAATAACAAAAAATGTAAACCACATCTACATAAAGCTCATTACATTCCCTTAACTTTCTTGTTTCCTCCATTTGATTTCTGAGACTTTCGTTTCTTGGAAGACTTTTTTGAAGCTTGTTGTTCATCAGAAAAACCAATAGAAGAATCTTGGAGTTTTGGTTTAGGGTTTTCCACAACACCTGTTTCTGGTTCAATGAGTGACATTCCATTCAAAGTGTAATCCAAAAGATATGTGCTTCTTTCCAATCTGTCTATCCTGCTGTAATGCCTTTGGGAATATGGGATCAACCCTTCAACCACTTCCCCAACACCTTTCATCTTTAATCAAAAACAAAAACAAAACATATTTTATTAGATTTTGACATTTTGTCTTTTACTTTTTATAAAAAATAAAAAATAAAAATTACCTCGACTATCTCAGTTGGGGGAAGAATTGTGAAAAGGTGAAGAAGAACAAATTGAGCAACGTGGCATAGCTTTGGCTTTGTATTCCATTCACGAATGTATTCCAATAATTGTCTGTGTTCTTCCATTCCAAGAACACCAAGAGCTTTCTTCACCTCATCTTTCGCATCTTCCCTCCTTCAAAATCTTTTATTTTCAGAATCTTTATGATAATCACATTAAATTTAATAATAAAAATAATAATAACCTGCAAAGTTGGGCAAATAACTCGAATAGTTTATGTGGTCTACGAAGCTCAAAGGCAAGATGAATTGCTTTGGTGTAATTGGCATCTAACACTGCATTTTCTAGCTCTTGTCCTTTTAATACACCTTCCTCCTAAAATAATTAATCATTCTTACATAATTAATAACTCAAAGTAATAACATGGATGGCATTTATGTAAATAAAGAAGCAAACTTGTCACCTCTTTCCTGAATTCATCCTCTTTATCAGCAGCAGTGGAATCATGCCACAAATTGATTACAGCATCACTGCCACCTGTCACCAACATTTCTGTCTTCTTCCCAACACTCAATGCCCACACCTATACATTACATAAAATATAAATTTCCCAAACTCTTTTTAAAAAATTAAAAAAAAAAAAATTTATAACCTTGTCTTCATGTTGATCATAAGTTGCAACACATTCATTTGTCTTAACAGTCCACAGCTTTAACAAACCATCAGCACCTACAAGAAACAATATATTGTTATTATTTTTATTATTATTATTCAGTAGACCGACAATATAATAAAAGAAAAATTAGGATGACGTCATCTTTACCACAAGAAACAATCTGGGCCCCACGAGTAATAAACTGGACTTTGAACACACTTGATGTGTGTCCTTCAAATGTTTTTAAACAAGATCCATCTGAAATGGCCCAAATTTTTATTGTTTTGTCTCCAGATCCTGTTATTACACACTGATCAACAGGAGAAAATTCCACAGACCATATTCCTCTTTTGTGCCCTTTTAAGACAACGCCAGGTGTCAAGTCTGGAAGCTTCCAGATGCGAGCTGTTCGATCCTGATCATATATTAAAAAAGAAAAATGAAAATTCAATAACATTTAAGTCATAATAAAAGAATAAATACTTTTAATATTCAAGAAACTTACCTGGGAGCCACTACAAACAAGGCTGTCATTTGGTGCAATAGCAAGGGCATTAATGTCTTTATCATGAGCTGCAGTGACTGCTTTAGTTTTTAAACTAAATGCTTCGTTTACATCATCTGAAAGGTCATCTAAACTCCATACCTTTAAGGTAAGATCACTGAACAAAACAAAACAAAATAATATAAATACTACAAACATTTTGAGAAAAATGTAAATGGGAAGAAAAAAAGATTGTGATTTTTATTACCTACTACCACTAACGAAAAAAGATTGTGACTTTTTTGCAAAAGAAACAGCTCCAATGCCACCCATGTGACCTCTTCCAATTCCAATGCAACAATGGCTGTTGGAATCCCATAATCTTACCTGTCAGTTTAGGGTTTAATGAAATTCAAATCTTATCATAAACAAATAAATGAAAGTATTTTTTGCATTTAAAAAAAAAAAGCTCACTGTGTTATCTTTGCTTCCTGTTACAATAAGTGTTCTTCCAGATGTAGTTGTACACGTGTCAAGACATAGTACAATGTCTGTGTGTCCTGACAATACATAAGAACATGACATGGAGGAAAGATCATACACTCTTACCTGAAAGTAAACACCAAAATCATGACACAAATTCAAGAATCGAATCCAAAATTTGTGATTAATGAAGGTATCTAGGTCAAAGAATAGTAATCTTGCCTGTTCAACACTTGTAGCAACAGCAAGAAACTGTTCTTCAACACCCAAAAACTTCATGTCCACAATCTCCTCATTGTATCCCACAAGTCTTTTGTCAAGATTTAAATGAAAAGTTCCTTCAGGGGTTTCAGTTGGTGAATAGAAGAGAAATTCTTGATCAGCAGTGCTACATAATAACCCTTGATTAGATGGCAACATCACTGCAGATGTGAAGCCCCTTTTTGCTTCCTCTTCATCTTCTTTGCTTACAGAAACATCAGAAGATGATTGTTGAAATAGGCAGACTGCACTGTTTGTTTCAAATAAAACTATGGATATTATAACTTTGAAGGTGGTTTAGTTTAACATTTGTTGACAAGAAATAAAAAAAATTCCTTACCCATGAGAATTCCATATCCTAACAATTCCATGTTCACCAACTGTAAGATATTGGAATGCATGAGAGTCACCAGTTTTCTTTCCTCTCAGACATGAAAGAAAAGGAGATGCAGTGCCAATAACACATACAGCTTCAATTGCTTCATTTGTAGGTATACTCATCTTGCAACTGTAGTCATGTAGGTCCCACATGTTTACAACCTAAAGTTTTTCGTATGTTAGATTGTGAATAACTAATAGAAACACCAACTTACTAGAACACAATCATCAACTAATAGTTAACACATGCCTGATCTCTGCCACCACTCAACAAAGTCCATCCATCTTCTGTTATTGCAATGGAAGTCACTGTTGATCGATGTCTCTCTAAAGTTGCAACACATTTCTTGAGTGTAAGATCCCAAACTCTTACAGTTGTATCATCACTTGCAGAAAAAAGCTAAAAGTGCAACAAAGAATGAAAGAGTTGCTTCTTTTAATCAATGAAAACAGAGCACACATAATATGGTTCTGAATTATAGAAACTTACAAGCAATCGATTGGGGTCAGGATGAAAAACAACACTGGTCACAACCCCTTTATGACCCTTGAAGAAATGTGTGCAGAATCCACTAACATCCCATACTTGAACTTTACCATCTGCTCCAGCAGTTGCCAGCAATCCACCAGAAGCATGACATGTCATGCCCATTACTGGACCTTGATGTCCCTGCAAAACTCCATACATAAAAACACTAGAATAACCAAATGATGAAGGATGAAAGTGGAAATGTAAAAATATAAACTAACCTTCCAGGAACGTAGGCATTTGAGGGAGGAGAGGTCCCAAACCCTAATTTGTCGACTGTGACTGGCAGAAAAGAGGAACTTGTCATCAGGACTAAGGGTAAGAGCTGTAACAGGCTCTGAATCACCTTCGATGGTGGATTTAATGGAAGCATTGGAGGAATCGACTATGGTGATTGTGTCATTGCAGGCACAAGCAATGAAAGATCCATCGGAAGAGACTGTGTAAGGTCCACCTGAGTAAAATTGTTGCAATGACTGAACACAACGATAGTTCTTTTTCAATGCCACTGAAGTCATTCTTTTGCTTCCTTCCGGTTATCAGCTAAGAAGAGATGTTTTTACTGAAAACTCGATAGAACTGGTGATGGCTTGTTGACGGCGGCGACGAGGAGAAGCAAGGAAGACGGCGAGGATAAGCAAGGAAGGCGGAGAGGAGAAGCTAGGAAGACGGCGGCGAGGAGAAGCAAGAACGACGGCCAAGTGAGTTCTTGTGTTAGTTGCAGAGGTAAAGCGGCGGGAGTAGGAAGGAAGAGTTGTGGAAGACGAAAACCTGCTTACTTGAATGCTATTGTTAAATGGGCCGGGTTTTCATGATCCAATGTCCATTATTAGTTTATTACCACCATTTTTTTTATGGAATATAGAGATATAGAAGCCCTTAAACATTATCTGTGGGTGAGCAAACCGGTTTTTTTTCAAACCGAACCGGTTCATAAAACCGGTTCGGTTCCGGTTCATGAATAGTAAAACCGATTCGGTTCAAACCGGTTCCGTCATTATTAAACTCGAACTTATCTAAACCGGTTACACCGGTTCAATCGGTTCTAAACCGGTTTGACTACCGGTTCTTAAACCGGTTTCAATGTCTAAAATCTCGAACGGGTTTAAACCGGTGGTTCGGTTATTGAATCGGTTCGGTTCATAGCGGAACGGTTCATGGTGAACCGGTTTACCGGTTAAGCGACCGGTTCGGATCCTGAACCGGTTTTTTGTGCAAGCCTACCGGGTACATTATGTATAAATATTTTGTTCAAGAGATATTATCAAAATTTTGCAGGGATTATAAAAACATATTATTGAAGAAAATAATCGATGGCAAATTATCAAGACTAATGATCATAAGAAGAGATGTGAATATTGCATAAGACAAAAATAAAAAAATAAAATAAAAATAAAAATAAAAAATAATTCAAAAAGAAAACCATGTAAACATTCAGTTACCAATTTCAAAATCAAAATCTTCGATAAACAGAGTTGAAGCTTTTGGTTATAGGCATTCAAAAAAATTGTATTCTAAAATTCTTTTTATTCTTTCTCAAATGTTTAATAAAAAAAATATACTATTTTTCAAATATTGTTTTATTTATTATTCTTGTCTCTTTAAAATATTTTGTTATAACCTCGTGCCGCCTTTATTATAACCTCATTCCGCCTTTATGGTATTAGAGTCGAGTGTGAGTATGTGTTTAGTCAATAAATGTTTAAACATGTTCAATTATCTTGTTAATTTGATGTTGATTTTTTTTTTTAATCTGATGTTGATTTTCTTTTAAATTATGAGTTTTAACAAGATATGGCAGAGTACAATTGATTGATTGGATTAACGTGAGACGCACATATAAGTTTGTAAGTCGTGGTGTCGGACATCGTCGGATGGACTCCCTTCTATTCATCATTATTAAAACGAGTAAGTTTTCTTATAAAATATTAATTCAAAGCTAAATAGATATACGCATAGTTTTCATATTTATTATTACAAAAATATATTGTTGGCAAATATAGTAAAGAATAGGGTTATCATTATAATCAACCAAATTTCATCCGATAACAAATACTTTGCATAAAATAAATTTTTAAATAATTGGACAATATCTTAATTAATCGAAGAACACATATCTTACATAAAACAAAGTTTAAACGATTTGACAATACCTGAACTAAGTATTGATACAATTTACAAAATGGAAACTTTTGATTATTTTCAAATATATTCAATTAAAGTTAAATAACAAACACTGTCTATTCACTATTGGTTAGAATCAACAAAGTATAAATTTATTATCAAATGATCTATTGTTTAGCATAGACAAAAATATAAATTTCTTCATATAGATTTAGTTCAAATCGTTATCAAACTTTTATTTAGAATTGGCATTGATGTTCCGGTTTTACTAATCCTAAGAGATAAAATACATAAAGATTTTCATAATTCGATTATAGTTATGACTGAAACTAATACTGCTAATAGACCAATTTACTTTAATTGTTATCCTAATTTTTTTGTAAGGGTTATTTGACAAAAAAATTGTTCCATTTCTTTCTTGCCTCCTGCAATCGCGCCTCTGTTGGCGATGTTGCAGTCACAACCCCTTTTTTCGGCCATCGCCACACTGCATTCTCTGACCTTGTATCTATGGCATCGCTATTCGCATCTCCGGCACCACTGTCTCACAATAGTGCTCCATGCCTCTTCATGTATGTATTTTGTTCTTCAGTTTTTCCTTGTATATTTTGGTTTTTGCTGAAATCAGCGATGAAGTAATCAATTTCCCCTTATATTGATGTTTCCTTTTTTATATTGATTTTTACTGGATATTATAAGTGTCATAGGTTTTGTTCAATATATCGAAATCATTTGGTTTATTCATACAAAATTACAACATTTGCATTGTAATTAATTAGTTTCATTTTGGGCAGTTGGTTGAGTTTGTAGTCTTAAGATATATTAAAAAGTGGTCATGTTGCATATGTGCAACAATTTAAAGTTGTTTTGATCGTGTATCATTATAACAAAATCACAAGTTTAAAATCTTTATTGATTCATTTTTGCACTACATATCAATATGATTAATCTTGCCATAGGTTATCTTGAAACTCCTTCTGTTGATTACATGAGATTTTTGTTAGTGTGTTGTGATGATTACTTTATATGTTAATATGATGATAGTTCCTGCAACAACATGACAAGTGAGTATTTTACGAGGACACATGCCAACAATTGTTGAGTTAAAACCATGCATTTCTTTCAGTTTATGAATGGAATGATGTAAAAAAAAACTCATCAATAATGGGTTGCTTACTAGGTTGATGTGTTGTGATGATTACACATAAAGGTGATACAAAGATACTTCATGAAGTTGAGGATCCTACTAACAATTAATTAATTTGTATAGGTTACAAAATGGTTGATTTTCACATGGTGACATTAGACGATGATGAATTTTGGTTGGGTTGTGCAACATGGTCAGACTATTGTAACAAAAATTAACATTATATTTATAGTTGTTAGATTACTATAACATTGTACTTCCTATTATAATTTTGAAAGTAAAAATTGTTATAGTTTTCAAAGTATGGTGTGCTAATAAGGAAAATGTTGAAACTATAATGTTGTAATCGGAAGAAATGATAAATAAAGGTAAAATTGTCATATTTATCCTTTAACACAACAATTCAGAGATTTCAACTAAACATCATCTTAAAAACTCAGATTTTAAAAATTTAGACCATTTTAGAAATTCAAATATTTTAAAAAGTCAGATATTGTCAATCAGCCTCCGACTACCTTGCTTTGTTGCTTTTAATATACTTTCTAGAAAACAATAATTTAGGGACGAGCGAAAACCGAATCATAAATAAAAAATAACCGACAAAAACCGTGAACAAACAATGAAACCAAACATAAAACGGACGGGTTAATTTCTTCTCTTTTATCAAAAACCAAAAGGATTTGATTCGGTTTTGGTTTCTAGAATCTGCAAAATCGAAAAAACCGCATCAAACCGATTTTGTAAAAATTGCTAAATAAGTATTATGTAGTATGAAGTATTAAAAAGTTTTACGAGGTCTTAACACAAATAATTGTTAGCTCCGTTGGTTAAGGCGCTACAAATTCGAACCAAATGTTTGGCTTCTATATTACAAAACACATTTTTGTTAATTATTTGAATTTGCTTTATTCCATTATTTTGATACATGGGTAAAACAAATTTTCATTTAGTACTTTTTTAGTTTTTAACTTCTAAGAATATATTCTAGGCCATGATTTTTTTAACTTATGTTCCTTATTTTCAATTTCTTTATTTATATCTGTTTTAATTTGTGTTTACTATATCTTTCTATTGATTATATATCATTTGGCAACAATGGTAAACAACCCATTTCATAATCACATCACATAACCTTCTTTTGGGAACCGTTTATTTAAACTTGGGTTACTTACTGGATGTGTTTGGAAGAATCAAGACATTTTTTCAAAATTCGATGGGTTGGTGGGTGTTTTTTAATAAGAAAATCTTAAAAAAATAAACAAACCAATGCAATTGTCTAATTCCATTAACATCTTTTTGTAAAAAACCAAACACATCCTAGATAATTATCCTCAGTAGATAATCTAAATGATAGGCATTTGTTTTTTTAATATTTAGGGGGTGTTTGTATTAGCTTTTAAACTGACTTTTAACTTTATCTTTTAAAAAATGTCCAAAAAGATGTTTGGGTAAAATGAAAATGGCTTTTTAATCAACTTTTGCTATAGTATAAATTTCAGCTTTTTGAAAAGGCACGAAATCCTGACTTTTCACTAGCTACAACATTGAATTACATTTATAGCCCATCTAAAAGTTAAACCATGTCATTTTTAGTCCTTTTTAGTCATTTTACATGTAAAAGTTAAACCAAACATTTTAATTTTTGATTTTTTCCCTTCAAAAGCTAATACAAACACATTTTAAAAAACAACTTTTACAAAAAGTTCTTTTACAAAAAGGACTTTTGCCCCACAAAAGCTAAGCCAAACACCCTCTTAGAAAATTAATATCAAGTTCAAATCTCTCAATGATAGGATCCTATTAACTTAATACAATCATACATTCACATTCGGGATAATATGGAGGACCTCTATGATATTTCCTATAACCCAAGGGGGTGTAAGTGGTAATACGACGTCTTCATTTCAAGTAGCCCAGTAATATTCCCGCCATCTTCGACATCTTCCCTCCCCAAATTGGGGATAAATCGTTTCCCCTTCAGACCCCAATTTAGGGTTATACTAGCAGTGAACGATTGGTGCTTTTCAGCAGGAAGTACAATGGGGATCCAGGGGCTTTTACCTCTACTGAAATCGGTTATGGCTCCGATTCACATAAAGGATCTCGAGGGCTGTTCAGTTGCTGTGGACACATACTCATGGCTTCATAAAGGAGCCCTTTCTTGCAGTATGGACCTCTGCAAATCCCAACCTACTTCCAAGTAACCCTCTTTCTTGCGTTCGTTTTTGTTGTTCCCAGTACATTTCTTATGATGGGTTCTATTTATTTTGTTTCTTAGCCTGTCATGTCGAATTCTAACTGGATTACAAGGGTTTTGCAAGCAAAATCAACCTGTTAAGAATTTTCATTTTCATTTTATATTGTTTTAATTGTTTGCTTGTATATGCGAATGGAGATCATCGATTTTAAAAGGCTAGATTGGTGTTATTTGCGTGCGTCTTTCATGATATCATGGTTTTCAGTTTGTTTTAATGGCCTTTTCTGACACCGATGTTAATGTATCAGTGTTTTGGCCTTTTGGGCACGAATAATTAACTGTAAAATTCTATTAAGGCTTATTTTCTTAATGCCTTGATTTTGTTTTCTTTAATATTAGTTGCATGTGGTTGCTCATAAGAAATGAAGTTTTTTGTATCATGGAAGTGAATTTGGCATTTGATTGCAACTTCAGTCATGTGATACATAGAAAATAATCTAATCAAAAGCAACTTCCCCAACAATTTTCCAATCAAAAACATAGAAAGTACATTTGTTTTTCTTTTTGGCTCTTTAATTTGACTGACTTGGTAGATTCCCATCTAACTTCTATGTTCTTTCTCTTTTAGGCATGTTGATTACTGTATGCATCGAGTGAATTTGTTGAGGCATTATGGTGTTAAACCTATTTTAGTCTTTGATGGAGGGCATTTACCAATGAAGAATGAGCAGGAAATTAAGCGTGCTAGGTACACTTTTTCCCTAAATAAATCAGCTCATTTCATTTTTTTTTTATTTTATATTTTTTATTTTGTCCCACAGGTCAAGAAAAGAAAATCTTGCTCGTGCTATTGAGCATGAATCATGTGGGAATACATCAGCAGCTTATGAATGCTATCAAAAAGCAGTTGATATATCACCTACAATTGCATATGAACTAATTCAGGTAATTGAACACATTAAAAAACTGATTAATCAAACCGCATTTGCAAATGCAATTTCCAAGATTCTATAAGATCATCTTCTATGATCTTTACTAACCAAATGTCTTCATCTTGTAGGTGTTGAAACAAGAACAAATTTCATACGTTGTGGCTCCTTATGAGGCTGATGCCCAAATGACATTTTTAGCCCTTAGCAAGCATGTTGATGCTGTCATTACTGAAGACTCAGACTTAATACCATTTGGTTGCCCAAGAGTAAGTTCATAATCTTTTAACAATTCTCTTTTAGGCTTATTTGTTACATAAGATTGGACAAGCTTTCTAGGGCTATTTATTTCATTTGCTCAATTATGTTTCTACTGAGACACTTTTTTAATCTTTTCACCCTCAGATTATCTACAAGATGGACAAATTTGGACAAGGTGTTGAATTTCAATACTCAAGACTACAACATACAAAAGATTTAAATTTGTCAGGTTTTACTAAACAAATGATTCTTGAAATGTGCATTCTCAGTGGTTGTGATTATTTACAATCTTTACCAGGAATGGGCTTGAAAAAAGCCCATGCATTAATAAAGAAATTCAAAACCCATGAAAAGGTGCATCCTTTTTCCATTTTTATTCTATCTTTCCAACACCCTTTTTCCTGTTTCAATGTGTCTATTAATCTTTTTTTCTATTTAAAAGATTCTAAACTTGTATGGACAATTTGCAGGTGATTAAGCATTTGAAGTTTAGTGCAATTGTTGTTCCACCTCTCTATGAAGAATCCTTTAGGAGGGCAATATTGACTTTTTTACATCAACGAGTGTATGATCCAATAACAGAAGATATTGTTCATTTATCTGATTTACCTGATAACATTGATGAAGATTTGGATTTTTTAGGGCCATATCCTTATCTTGCTATATTTTCATATGAAATCTACTCTAAGATGCTGTTTCTTTTTCTTTCTTTATGGAAATGTAAGGGTAAAAATGTCATTTACTTGTTCCTTGACCTAACAACACATCGATACCTAAAAATCTAGCAAAAGGCATAGCAAGTGGAGATATTGATCCTTTCACCAAGTTGTCAATCCAGGTATACTTTCAATTTCTTAATTATTATTACATTACACTTGTTTTTTTTATTCTATAATAATAAACAAATTAATAAAAATACATTGCTATTTTTTAATTTTACAGGGAGAGTGTGTTAAAGTTAAACCTGGACCCCTTCTTGATAAAACATATGATCTAAAAAGCTTCAAATCTGGAGATACAGTAAAAAAGCTCGACTTACCTGCACAGAAAAATCTTCTAACCAATTACTTTTGTATCCTATTTTTATAGCTTTTTAAATAATATATATATATATATTTTTTCAAATGCATATTTATAGTGTTCTAGAGTTTATGTATTATTGTTCATATATCCTTAACATTTGAAAGGTTTTGCAACTCTGGAAGCAAAGAGGAAATTCATGGCTCCTCGAATTTCACCAAAACATCCAAATGAAATTCCTCAAATGGATAAAAATGAAGAAATTGTGAGTGAAAAATGAAAATATCATTTAGTTTTTTTACAAATTTACATGTAGCATTATGAGATGAAATGATGAATTGTTTTCTTTCTTTTAGGTTGATAAGATCCCTGCAAGAAAGACTTCAATGCTTTTGGAATCACTATCTCATGGTTAGTTACTTAAAACTCCATTTGTTGAATAATTTCTTCAGTAAAAATGAGGCTTTTCCCATTAATCACCTACTTTTTACAAATTTACCCTTTGTAGACAACATGAGAAAGGTACAACACTCAAAGCATCCAATACACCCCTGCATAGCCTCACAAAAAGAATCAGAATCTAATTCTTCCATTGATGGAATTGAGGGCAAAACAAGGGTGCAGAAGAAACCTATCATTGTTAGAAGCTCTTATTTTCAGCATAAAAACTTAGAAGAAAATAATCAAGAAAACACGAAAATGAATGATTCAAAAGATGATGATGATGATGACGTGGCAGTTGCAAGCAAGAACACTTGTTCAGATGGTGTACACGTGTCTGTTTTCCATGCACCTGAGGTTAAGACAAGGGTAGAAAACAGGAAGATGATCACAAGTCGTTATTTTAGTCAAAAGAATCAGGAAAACACGAATGAAAAGTCAACCATTAAAAGGAAGTTTTCCATTTCTGAAGATAGTGTTCAAAAAGTAGGTATATTATTGATTTATTTCTATTATTACACTTAATTTATATGGAATTTCACCTTCGATTAACGTATTTATGCAAAATGTTTCAACTTTTATTTTTCGTTATGGATAACTATAAAATATAAAAAAAGAAAGTATATCAATTTTGAGCTCTAGGGTTTCTAATTATTTCTATACAGGAAAACCTGAACCAAAAATTCATGAGGCCAAATCCATCTTCTCCTAATCAAGGTATATATTTTGAGATAAAATCAAACAAAAAAGAGTACGAATACAATAATTAATATATTATGAGTGTTTAATTTGCCGATTCTAACATTTTTTTTCACAGGTGATAAAGAATATGATGATAAAATCGAAGTAACAAGAGATGAAGAAGAGAAATTCGGATGTAATATTTCTCATTTGGGAAAATATTCAGAAATAGCAGAAAAATCAATGGATAAATTCATTTCGGTGATATCGTCATTCAAATGCACGTCATCTGGGTCACGTGCTAGTGGTCTACGAGCTCCTCTTAAGGACATGCGAAACACGTGCTCAAAAAACTCATCTTCATATTCAATTGATGATATATCCAAATTTGCGTACAAATCATCAACCAAGACATTACCCTAAATCATTCAATAACATTGTTTCACTTTGACATGATATTTGTATTAAAACATTTATCATTGTATTATTTACTGATAAAAATGTTCCAATTTTTTTTTCAGGTTTTTACTTCTTGTATTTTGCAAATGAAATGTAAAAAAAATTAGAGCAAGTTATTGCAATTTTGGCCTTAAAAGGTTTTTCTTTTGCATATTGATTTAGAAAATAGCCATTTTATTTGGAATAGGACCAACAATATTAGAAATCCAATTTGCAACAAAACTTTTTTGGACCAAAAATGAAATAAAAACAATGTTCAAGTACCAATTGTAATTTGCTCAAAGTTATAGTAAATTACATTTTTGGTACCAGTAAAGAGTAGTCGATATTTACAAATTTAATATTAAAAAGTTTATTTGGTCTTAAATCATGTTCTTATAGTGTTTTGGTCTATGGTCCAAATAAAATGATTATTTTTAGTATCAGGGTTTAGCCATTCATAATAGAGATAAAAAAAAAAACTCAGAATATAAACAAAAACATTATAAAAAAAACCCTAAATAATGACTAAATTTGCAAGATTAAATTTTTTGATAAAAAAAACAGCTAACTTTAACGATCACAAATGCAATTTACTCAAAATATTATAATCAATTAGTAAGGTAATTGGAATCTTGGGATTACAACTTAAATACAGGATATAACTCCAAAAAAAATAAAACCAAATTTTAGTCATATTATCTAACTAATTTGCTAATATATAAATAATTTTATTAAGGTATATTCTAGTTCTGCTGGTTTACACACCATCCAGATTCTAGTCTCTAAAGATAACTTTCTACTCAAACTTACATTTAAAACCCTCATTTATGCTCTATGCTTCATAATATATGCAACCCTCCATTTTTTACTAAATCAGTCTCCATAAGTTACACATTTAGCCCCAAACTCTTATAAATTCATATTTGTCTTTTTTTAATTAATTTAATTTACTTTTAGTTTTTCCTCGTCACAGCTTACACCCTTAAATTTTTTGCTTATATTATAAAAATTATATTTAGGGTCATTTTTTCTTTTTTGTACAAAAACTTCAAAATCAATGGACCCACCATATTTAAATGCACCATATTATCATATCATATGTAATATTCATTTAACATTACATTTTTTATTACTATTATTTTAGAGCAACAAACACACATACATTTTATTTTACTATTAAACTATATATTTCATCCACAAGAAGACTTGGACTCATAACTATGGTTAAAAGACACCTTTCATATATCGTTAGTCTACAAATCTTTTGGTATTGTAGTTTTTACATAGTAGAAATAACAAACTTTAATACATATAATGCTAACTTTTGTTATTAGTTTTGAGTAATTTATATCTTCTTAAATATAAAGACAAATTGTAACAGAAATATGAAATGATTGATTTCAAAAAGATGCTAATACTTTCACTGCTTTACCAATTCATACAAAATACCTTTGTAGGAAAAAAAATATAGGAAGTTAATGGATAATGGCTAAATTTCAATTCCAAAGTAAAGAAAACCTTAACAATTTATGTTTTGTAGATTTATATAATATAACATTTTAAAACACATTGTTGTGTAGGAAGAAAACTTGTTTTATACAAATCACTTCCTATAATTTAATGATTAAAATTGTGCTTATATCCCATATAATAATAGTTTTTTTAAAGTATGTTCTTCGGCAAGAAAGCTTCATTACCATAAACTACAACCTATAGTAATTGTTTACAACTATGCGATTTCTTCGTTCTTTAAACATTTAATGTAATAAACTACTACTTTTACTATTTTTTTTGGGATGAGATGGCGTTGACCAAATTAGAAGGTTAATGGAAAATTACTTTTTCAACATAAAAGAAACAACTTTCTTGGAACCTTCGAGTTTCGATAAGTCCCTCCTATGAAATAAACTAAACTAAAATAAAAATATATATATAATTTGAAGTCTAGAAAGTTTCATATTCGTATACATCAGAGATGAGATGTCAAATTGTCAACAAAAAATATCATATATGTTTCGGTTGCAAAATGTCTCGGACGATAACACAATATAAGTTGAATAGTTGATTGTTTTAGATAAAAAAAATATAATAGTATATTTTATATGTTACTATTTACTAGAGTGATGCAAGTAACTTGATATGTAGCACAAATTTATCCTATTTCTTTTACCATTTTATTTTAGGTTGTTTGGCGCCTAGTCTTAATCCCAAAGGTCCTTTATCTTTCCATATTAGATGGTGAAGTCTCTTCTGGAATTATATATATATATATATATATATATATATATATATATATATATATATATATATATATATATATATATATATATATATATATATATGTATTTTCTATTAGTAAAATTTTAATGGAGGTACTTTTCTCCTTTATAAAAAAAAAAAACTGATAAAAATATCTTATATTCTATAATTATCATATTACACGATATTTCCAAATATCATTTGAGATGTTTATGAACTTTTTGAGTAGAACATATAATTATTTTGCCTAAAATTTTGCCACAAAGAATATATAGAAATGAAAATGACTTATTTGGCCAAAAGACACATGTTATGTGACCACAACCCACATGTTGGTGGCTTGGACCACTTTCAATTAATAATGTGTATGGACTTGTTAGCAACTACTTTTAGCCACAGAAACCATATAGTAACATCAACCATAAGCTTAATTAACTATAGTTGTCTTTTTAAATGGTTATAAAACCATATAAAGAAGATAATTTTAAGTAATAAGCTGTCATAATCCTAATCTCCTAACATAAAGTCATGCTTAAACAATTCCAAATTTTGCAGTGTCAATTACAATGGACAGTTCTATAACATATCGTCTTAAGAGATAATATTTGTTAAACAGTTGCATTATTATATCATATGTATGAGTTACGTACGCAAATGAGAAATGTAATCACGCAAAGCAACAAGAACAAGGCTATCATTTGTGGGCATGTATTATATCAATTCATCTTACATATTCTTGTTATGGAAGATGTTTTCTTGGACAATAGTGATAATAATATGATATGATATAAAAGTACTAGTATTATTACGTATATTTGATGATAGAATATTATATTCTCTCAAGTAATAAATTATTATACATATCTAATTTGAAAGTGAAAACGAACACTAGAGTTTTGCATTTGAGATTTTGGCAATGTAGTCATTTACTTTGTGGGTGAGTTTTGCTTTTGAGATTTTGGCCACAAACATTTGAGATTTTGGCAGATTTAGTCTCTTACTTTGTGGGTTTTAAACTTTAGCTACAACAGTTTTTTTATATTTACAGTATTGGTCCCCAAGAGATTTTGGATTTCAATCTTTGGCCACAATAGTTTTTTATATTTGTAAATTTTGTCCCTATAACTTTCATATATTGCCCTGTTTTGTCCCTACATTTTTTGGTTTCACACTTGGCCACATAACTTTTGTATATTTTTAGGTTTACTCCCTACATTTTTGTAGTTACGTAAAGTCGGTCCCCTTGTGGGGTAGTAACTTACTAGTTTTATCTAATGGAAATAAAAAAAAGTAAACAATAACCAACAAATTAGATTTCGTAAGCAATAATATAACATCACGAGTCTAAATGTATTGTGTGTTTTGATAAAAAAACAACTACAATATGACTATATTGCTTTTGAACCGAGTCTTGATATGGTTCGGTCATTTTAGGGCTGGTATGTGTAAGTCTTTTTCGGTGTTTGTTTTTTCTTTTTGACTGCTTTTTTTCATTTGGTCTCAATTTAGACTAATCCAGTCTCATAGTCTTCTTGTTCTTTTTTCTCATTCGGTTCAGTTTTAATTCTTTTTGCAACGAATTTCAAATTTAGGGACCATCTTTGCAATAAATTCCTCATAAGGACCAAACTAAGTACATTTTGTGAAGCACGGCCATTTATGTAATTTTGTCTACAATTTATTAGATTATTATGGATTCGCCCATAAAACTTTATGTTTCAACAATGCGATATATGCGGAACGTACTTTATAATCATACAAAAAACCATATTTTATAACAATATAAATAAAAACAGATTTTGAGACCGAAATCATGTCATACTATTAAAACTTTTCATTAATAACTATGAGTAATATATCATGTCATTTGTCAAATTATTAATTATCAATTTCAAATTTTAAATTTTCCACTCTAATTACATTAAATTAATAATTGATTCTCCATTTTAAATTTCAAATTTAAAAATTTTTCATTCTAATTATATTAAATTAATAACATTAAATTAAAAAAAAACCAAAATCAATACAGATTATAAGGTGATATAAATTCACATATTTATTTAAATCAACAGTTATAATTCTATATAACTAAAAAAATATCTCTTAAGTAATATTTAAAATAATTGATTAGTAATTTTGATTTTTTAATATAAAAATTTAATTAATTTTATAACCGTCGGTTTCATGGGTTATAAACTAATTAATAAACATGATGTGACATTTAATAGGTGAAATTTGAATAAAAAAAACTTTAAAAATGACAAGTGGATATTAAATAATTCAAAAAAAATCTACAAATGACAAGTATCAAAATGAAGGAGAAAATGACATATGACAAAATCATTTTTATTCTTATATATTAGGTAGATAAAGAAAATTGAATTTTAAAGCGGAAAATATGTAATGTTTGATATACGGCAGATTGATACTAATCTATATTATAATATAGAAAGAAAATAAGACAATGTCAAAGATATATTCGTATTCATATTGAACATTACCCACTGTAACTATGATAGAAAATCACAATTAAGCTTAAATTAAACATAATATTTTTAAAAATATAATTAAAATTAGATTTGTTGATTAAACTCTATGAAAAATGTCTTTCTTATGCATGGAGAAAACATGTAGTAGTAGATAATAAAAAATAATATAACTATTATTCAGCCTTGAAAAATTATATATATATATATATATATATATATATATATATATATATATATATATATATATATATAGAGAGAGAGAGAGAGAGAGAGAGAGAGAGAGAGAGAACGCTAAGTTCAAATGTTTCTAGCAAGGATTGTGTGTATGAATGCACCAATAGGAATTTAAGAAAAAATAAATTATTAAATAAATCATTTAAGGGTATTATTGTAATCTTTGCATAGTTAATTATGGTAGATAATTAATATTCCTGATGAAACAAAGATAAATTTAAAACATTAGCCCTAAATAAAACTCACTTTCGTTTCTGATCCACCGATTCTGCTTCTTCTACAATCGATCATCAATAATCAAACCCTAAATCACGAAAGTCCTCCAAGTCCTCAATCTCTCCCTCTTATAAGTTATCTTGTCTCCCGGTTGGCTTCTTCTTCTGCTCCACTTCGTCACAACCTAACCCTAAATCACGAAAGTCATTGGACACCACGACCACCACAGCCGCAATAACCCCTAAAATCACCATCTGATTCTGAAGATTCTAAGTTCAAACGATTCTGAAGATTGGTTGCTAATGAGAATCATGCATCTCCATCAATGCCAAGATTGGCCGCTAATCAGAATGAAGGAGATGATGAAGCAGAAGATGATGAACAGGTTTCACAAGCAGAATTCCTCTTTAGCATCGTCTGTTGATTTTAAATCAGGCGAAAAACTCGATTTCAAGTTCTCTAGCCTTCAGTCTCTTCAGGTATATCTCTTTCGTTTTTCATACACACAACTATTATCTTTTCCTCTTTGTCACTTTAGATGGATTGTCTAAGCTCCAGGAATTGCGAACCTCTTCAAAGCTAATGGATTTCCAATTGTCGATGCCGACGTCATCGCCCGTGTAAGACCCCTCACACACACACACACACTACCTCTGGATCTGTTATTCTATTTCTTTATTTAACTTCCATATTGTGCAAACATTTAATTAAAACAGTAGTTTTGAAGATACTTTATGATTGCTTCTGTTGTGAAGAGATCTCTATTGAACAATAATTTCTTCTGAAGTAAACATATCTCCATTGAACAATAACACTTGAATGTATGAATTACTTGGCCTAGCTTGAACCGTTTGCCCTTGAGCAGTGGGTGATCACAGACACACACATAAGTACTGATGAGTTTCTTAGCATCACTAATTACTATAAAGACTCGTGAGTTGTTTCTTAACACTCTGTTCTAACTTAGATACGCTCTTAACACAACTTGCAGGTGCAAACAAAGGTGGTTTTTTACACCTGGTGGGATAGATACTATCTATTTGGACCTTTTTGCCCTTGGAGGGTCTTCTTTCTACTTATTGTTCCCTTATGAAGATGGTTTATATATTATAATTGTTTTTTTTCTTAGTCACCTTTTGTGTTAACATGATCTTTTCATGCATTTATATTTCAAATGTTTTGTTCGTTGGGTATATTCTTGATAATACAAATTCTTTAAGAATATTCAAAACCATTCTGCAAGAATAGTTTATTCTGTAAGAATATTATTGATGTATTTTGATAGAATTGTAGTTAATTATTTATATGTTTAATGTGGAGTTGTTACAAGTGTATCACTACAAAATACTTGACAATGAATTTGTGATTGAAATTGCTTAAAGAATGGCTTGAAGACCTGATGGGAAAGGCTTAAAAAATGAATTAAAGAATGATCACACTCGTTGTTTAAGAATGTTATTATTTTTTAAGAATTACACTTGTTATTCTTTTAGAATGTTGTTATTATTCAATGAATTACAATCATACAATGTAATTATTTGGTATATTATTAGTTCAAGAATCGATTTTGTGTATTCTTTCAGAATGTATTTACTACTTTATGGTTATCATTCTGTCATTATGACAGAATAAAAATCGAAAAATATATTTACTAGTTTATGGTTGGCGTTCTATCATTCTGACAGAATAAAATTGGATTTTTAAATTTGAATTAATTTAAAATATTCAAAATTTTAAAAATAAAGGAATTAATTATCCCTAAAAATCCGAAAATTTACTTTTTTAATATATGTTAATTGACTAAAATGCCCTTATGCTGAAATTTGTGTGATTATATGGTACATGTTATCATATTCTAATATTACAGACCTTCAGATCATGACCTTTAAAAAATGTCTTTCTTACACATGGAGAAAACATGTAGTAGTAGATAATAAAAAAAATAATATAACTATTATTCAGGCTTGAAAAGTTTTATATATATATATATATATATATATATATATATATATATATATATATATATATATATAAAAGTTATTCATTTGAAAATGTAATATTTATAAAACATATTCAGATAATTAATATTTTTAGCAATTAAATAAGGGATATTGATTAAACTAATCCTAATTACTAAGTTAATTAACAAAGATAACAATATTTTCCCGTTTTTGAAAAATAACTAATTTGTCCGAAGAGCATGCATTCTGGAGTACTTATGCATGTTCCGGGCACACATAAAATTGTGTGAGATATGAGGTAAAGCAAGTCTCGAATTTGATGTGTCAGCTATAGGTACAATCAAGACTAAGGGTGTGTTTGGATTAGTTTTTTAACTTATTGTTTATAGCTTATTTGTGGTGGGAATAAGCAATAAGCAATAAGCATGGGGAGGGATGCTTATTAAAATTAGCTTATTTAGCTTAATAAGTTGGATTTTATCCAAACATTCAAATTAGCTTATTGTGGGAATAATCAATAAGCACCTATTTTTTTCCTATCCAAACACCCCCTAACATCATATACTCTGGACTAAACATTTGAGACACACATACTAAAATGTTTCACAAATAAACAAATACAACCTTTGTTTCCATTATTTCTTTTATTACAACTACAAATTCGTAATAGCCTATTCATCTTAAAAAATAATTTAATCATATGAACTTTCGAATGAACCTCTCTTTTTAATATCATAAAATTACCAACCCCTAAACTTTTTACCCATATCAAGAAAAATGTGAACAAATGTTTTTGCGTTTTGTTTTCTCGTTTTGAGATGTGTTGTAAGATACTTTTTGTAATACATTACTCGTTTGTTTGTTACAATTACATTAATATTGTTATCATTGATTGGTGTAATAATTTGAATGTTGGGAAAATTAGGGTTTGCGGTGGAGATCTGGATACCAGCTTGGATCGTGATATCACTTTCCGAACTGATATTTCTACCCTATGCCTGGGTTATAAGAAATTCAGCCTAGGATAATCCAAGCGGACACCTACGTTTCTAGGCACATAAAACGTAAGCTATTATGCTAAAAGGTTCTATGAATGTGTGATGAAAAACGAGAGCTAAAAAAGTCCGTCTTCTGGAAAGGAATAGTTGTTTATATACTAAACACGATTAGGGTTTCATTAGGGTTGGGCCGTCATTACTTGCTTAGGAAGCAAGTAATATTAATCCGGATAAGGGTTACCAAAAACTAACAAGTTTCGTTAGTTTTACCATAATCACCCCAGCCAGGGGCTCTGCCCCTTGGACCCCGCTAGGGGCGCTGCTCCTAGACCCCGCCAAAGGGGCGCTGCCCCTTTGGAAACCCCGGACCCGGGGGCGTTGCCCCGGACCCCTGACTAGTCGCCGAACCGGCTTCTGACTCGATCTTATACATGCGTGCGTTGCCCCTTTGTTATCATTGATTAGTGTAATAATTTGAAGATTTATAATTTTTTTTATTTGCATGATATCAATGATCTTCATAGGTAGACGGTAGTATCTTTCTAAATGGAACTACTTATGCAAAATATTCATAGCGGTTGCCAATGACAGAAACTATTAGACCTTGTTGCTAGTGTGTGGTTTGGGTACGACACAAAATGTTACATCTTGGTCATGGTTCCTATTAAAGTTAAAAGGAATGGAAGTTGCATTCATAACCAATATGTTACAAAGATATTTCCCTAAACCCGTGTAATACATGGGTTTTACACCTAGTGATAATAATATAAAGATATCTTATAGTAGACATACAAATCAATAATATTGATATCTACTACAGATGCAAGCACAAAAATATCTGTGTACTTTTGGTATTTAATATCACCATATATATATATATATATATATATATATATATATATATATATATATATATATATATATATATATATATATTTAACAACATACAATGTGACAATTGAACCAATTTACTAATTGAATCATTTGTATAATTGTATTTTTTAATGGCTCTTAATCTAACCTAAGTCCTAAACTACACCAATGCCTCCAACAACATTTAAACCTTAACTTTTTTAGAAGAACCATGTACCTTTTCAAAATTATGATATCATTAAACTATAAGCCTATTTGTTATGTAACTGTATTGTTACTTCATGTGTTAAAAGATCGAATAAGATTACACGGTACGGGCCCGTGGGGAGGCGTTTTTGCCTACGTGGAGGCTCCTTAACGCCGTTACCACGACTGGAATACCGCCCTCGCCTCTAGTTATGAGATGTGGCGTTATGAAATGTGGTAACAAGCATGAGAGGCAACACCCAATCAAATCATTGCTTTCTCTTTTTCTCTCTTTCTCTCTCATATTAACACCATTTTATAACATGAGAACACCATCCCTATTTCATGTTATAATATATTAAAATGTGGAGTAGCAATATGTGGCATCATAACCTCGTTGCCCACACCCAGTCGTCTAAATAACATTAAATATCTTAGCTAAAAATGAAAAGGTTAAATAAATAAATAAAGTCTGAGAAGTTACTAAAGTAATCTTACGAAAAAGAATTGATCGAATTATTTTGGAACACAACAAAATAAAATACAATAAGGTAAAGCTTTTAAACGATTATGTTTATATATATTAGGAGGATGAGATTCAATAGAAAACCATTATTAACAAATTACCAAAAAATCAATCGTGAGCGTAAGAAATCATAATGATCAACGGCCAACGAAATGAATGTATACTTGTACATTGGAGACACATACACCGCATTATTAAAAAAAAATCATCTTTTTATCAAAAAACACACATTTTTTTCAGTTTAAATTTTTTAGGCCATGTTTTTTATCGAAAAAAAAAAACTGAATATACCGTTCACGATTTTTCATCATCTTTCAATAGAGGTCTATTTTGATATATAAAAAACAAACTTTTTTTTCGACAAAAAGCCACTTCGTTTTGCTGTTTTTTTTTCAATATTTAAGTTTATTTTATCTAAAAAAAACTAATTATATCAAAAATCTTAATTAATAGACATCAACATCGATTAAAAAAACATTGATCAATTCAGATTCACAATGTGAATCTGAACTGCAAATATTTCAATATTAACATTCATAATGTGAATCTCATTTACTATTTCAACTCTTTGATCATTCACAAAATAATTTAGTGAAATTTATGTATGAATCGAAATATATTTTCATGTAATTTTATAATATTTTAACGTTTTGATTACTTATAAATTAGTTGTGTAAAATCAACAAATGAATTTATTTACATTGTGAATTGCTTCACAATGTGAATCTAAACTGAAATTTTGATTATTTTTTATATATAAAAAATAAACTTTTTATTCACACTGTGAATCTGAACTGATTTATTTATTTATTTATTATTATTATTTTTAACCTCAGTATGAATATATGTTTAAAGAGTACCAAAAATATGAATTTTGATATATTTATTGAAATTTTTGGATAAAAAATACTCCATCCGTCCCAATATTATTGTTTACAGACAAAAAACACACATATTAAGAAAATCATTAATTGCCACTAACTTTATTTAATAAAATGACAGTTTTGTCCTTACTTTGTATTTAATGTTCAATTAAATGCTTAGTTGGTTAAGTAATCATAAGGGGGTATTTTGGTAAAAATGTTATTTATTTTTAGAAGTGTATTATTATTTTGGGACAACCCAAAAAAGAAAGATGAACTATAATTTTGGGATGGAGGGAGTAGTCATTAACTTTTAAAAAACAAAGAAATAAAGTGGGTCATTTTGAAAAAAAAATTAACTTTTTTATATTAATATGGATCACTATGGAAAGATAACGGAAAATCATGAACAATGGTATATTCAAGTTTTTTCAACAAAAAAACATAGCCTAAAATAAAAGTTAAACTAAAAGAAAAAAAATTAAATTTTGTTATAATCTGATGCATGTGCGTCTATTGTAAAAATATACAACCATTCCTTTTGTTATTAATTAATATATAATTGTTATCTATTGAACTTTTACTATATTTGTATTTAAAATATACAATTAAATACAAAAATAAGTAATAAAGATCGATAGAGATTAATTCTTATCATTTCAAACTTATTTGTCACATTATTGTTATATAAATTTTGTCTTTTCATTTCCATCCATTTCATCCAAAATATATGAAAATCCATTTATTTTATTATTTTAAGCTAATTCAACTATTTTTTTAGATATCATTTATATATATATATATATATATATATATATATATATATATATATATATATATTAGGTAATTGTGTTATAACTAATTATTGTGTGGATATAAGGATCATTGTGAACCAATCATTTTAGTTATTTTAAGAAAATGATTAATAAATATTATTGAATTAAAAATGATTGAAAATACCATCTAATTTCATTGTAAGGGTATTTTAGTCAATTAACATAAATTTAAAAATAGAAATTGCAGATTTTAGGAAATAATTAATTCTCTTAACTTTAAAATTTTAATTTTTTTAAATTAATTCAATTTCAAAAATTGTAAGCATAATCGAATTTATTATATCAGAATGTTATTCTGTTAGAATGATGTTATATGAAAATGTTCTGACAGAATACTATAAACATACATTATCAAAATTTATTATTTTTAATGAATACATATTTTATATGAAACGAATTTTAATATTTTAGAATCAGTAGTTATATTCATTCTTAAATAATATAAATATGAACATAAATTACATTCATTCTGAAAGAATACGAGTAATAATTGTTAACAATTGCATTTATTCTTAAAGGAATAAAATTGAGAATTATTAAAAATCAAATAAAAACATTGAAACTAAGTAAAACACTAATAACAACATTCTTGAACAATATTGTAAAAAGTATTACAAGTTGGTCCATTCTTAAAAGAATATGTTGATGATGCAATCTGAAAGAATATGTTGATGCATTCTAAAAGAATAGATGAAAGAATAGACTGATTCATTATGAAAGAATATGTTCATGATGCAATCCTAATCTTCATTACTATTCATTCAAACTTGCAATTTCATTCCAATAGTGAAACCATTCCCATACACCTCATTCCAAAATTGCAAATTTGCATTCAAAATTAAAAAATGATCATTTTAAGGTTTATTAAAACATAAAGATCATACATAAACCCAAAGCCTAAATACCATTTCTATTGTAGGAATGCAACTTGTCTTCTAATTAACAAAGGAGCCTTATCGATTTCATTAAAAGTTATCGCAGTTATGGTATTGGACTGTCTTTTCCGCTGTCAACACCTACAGAAAAAGATGTAAAGAACAAATTTGTAGTTAAAAGAAAGACGTGAAGAACAAAGACAACAAAGATTCAATAAAAACATTACATCCACATTGGGAGAAAGAAAAAACGAAAACAAATTTGTTGTAAATTTAATTGTTCATTTATTTTACAAAATCAAACAAGAGAAAAATATAAAGTTAAAAATATTCGTTTTTTTTACAGATCATAAAAATCATATTAATTATTGTCATTCTTTTAAATTCTAACCACTTCTAGCAATGCAATAATAAACGAATAAGGTTCTTATTTCTCAACCTCAAAAGGTTCTTATAAAAGCAAAACTATTGTTAAGGACTTTTAATAAGCAATTAACATACAAAATTTAAAGATCACATATTAAAGTTGCGCCCATGACATAAAGAAATACATGATTACTAATTTATCAAAAATAGATCACATTTGGAAGTGATAAAAGGAATTTGATTACAATCAATTTGGGATATCTACTAATTAAAATAATCAATTTGGGACATACATGATATATATATATATATATATATATATATATATATATATATATATATATATATATATATATATATATATATATATATATATATATATATATATATATATAGTTTTTGGAGCAAACTTTTGGTCTCCATTACAAACTATAATTGCACCTTGCTTGCATATTAGATAATTAAGAAATTAAAACAAACATAAAAAAAATTAAAAAAAAAAAACAAATATACATAATTTATAAGCCTTCTCAATTTCCTATACAAAACAACAATCTGCAATTTACTTTTTGATTACCCTTTTCGATTTTCATTACAAACCATCTGTTTCATCAAACCAATAAAAAAGGTTATACAAAATAGAAAGGTGTTTTACCTATGCAATGCCATTATGCCGTTGATGAATTGGTATCAATCCGCACATTCTGCACAAGAAAGAGGATCACTAAGTTGCCATTACTGAAGCAAAAAAAAAAATAATGCTCTGTAGTCGTACTAACATGATTAGTTCCAACAGTAGATAAATAGTTGTGCATTTACATATACAATGGTGCGCTGATTTTGAAAATTATATTTTGTTGAAAAAACAGAACCAAAGAGCTTAAAACTGGTTGCGTCTTTGTGACATCCTCATTTTAATGGTCAGAAAAAAAACGATTTGTTTGAAAATCAGAGTATCTTTTAAAGAAATATGCTATGAAATTTGTTCCCAGAAAAACAAGATAAATACGTTATCAAAGCATTTCCAAAGAAATGTATTTTATTTATTTCAAAACAATGGGATATCCTCGTCAATACAAAAACATAAGCATAAACAAACCTTACATTCATTTACACTAGTGATCCACATCTCTTTTAAATCTCTCATTGTAAAGTAGCTTCATCGCGACACCTGTGATATAAATAAACTTGAGTGGGTCAGACTGAGAAACCTGGTGAGTACATAGAGATTTCACCATATATAAGCAACTCTTACCCCACCCCGTCGATCCTCACAACGACACTATCCATACTCTCAGACCTTAAAATTTATCTCTTTACCTAATCCATACTCCTGGATCTAATTCATGCTCTCAGATCAATAATTGTGCCCATTCCATACTCTCAGACTAGGGATAATTGTCTATGTCTAAATCCATACTCCCGGATTAATGACAAATAACTATGTCCTATCCATACTCTCGAACTAAGGACAACTGGCTATGTCTTAATCCGTGCTCCCGGATTAATGACAAATCATTGTGCCCAATCCATACTCTAGGACTAGGGACGAATGACTATGTCTAATCCATGCTCCCGGATCAATGACATAATTTAAAGTTCTATTCTCCGTGTATATCTCACTCGTACACATAAGAAGATACTACCCAATATTCCTCATAATTAATTTAGCTTTATTCTTTATCCTAAATCATCATATATTATCAGGTATGCTCTTTAACACGTATTTCAGGCAAAATCAAATATTTCACACATAAACATACATTTAATACTTCAATTAATACTTGTATTAAACTCATGTTCATGAAAGGGACTATGCACTCACTTATTAAGGTGGTGATTCTGAACTCAGACAGTGCTTCGCTTCTTAAAAATAATTTCCTTCGACGAAACCTAGTATTATTACCACTAGATTTTAAGTCTAATATTTATCGTGAATAATTATTAGTCTAGATTCATCATTAACTCATAGTCTACTTCATGATCTATCAAGTAAGGATCATCCAGGAAGGACATTTGGGAGGCAGGACCATTTAGGCATATAACTTTTCTGAAATCCAACAACCAAAAACAATGTGACCATTCTGGACACCTCTCCCGTAAGTAGTTCAATAAGTATAATAACTTTGAATCACTGATAAATCTTATTTATAAGTTTATAATAACGATATTATATTTAAATATAAGCTATATTTAAAGTAGGGTAGACGTATCTCACTTACAACGGGTTTTAATAAAAACCAGGCTCCGCTGGAGCAGAGCTTCTAAGTTGAAAAACTCTTTTTCTCGGAGCCTTCGGGCGTTTCGGGGCTTTCCTCTAGCACCTTGAGATTACTAGGAATTTATAGGGGTTTTGGGAGTCTAGAGAGAAGTTAGAGAGAGAAAGAAAGGCTTATGGTGTGAAGAAAATATGAAGAATTCATCCTTTATTTATAGGGGTTTGATCATAGAGTAGGCCCTAGGTTTCGCTCGTATCTTCTGTGTACGAGAACCGTTTTCTACGCTCTTTATATACACGCATTGGTATTTACGAGTACTACAACTTTCATTTAGACCCAGTCGGCTAATTCTCATTCTTTCTCTGATTTACAAAACTGTATCAAATTTATCGCGTTCGAAGAGTAGAGACTAAGTTTCGTCCATATCTTTAACATAAGAGCTCTATTATCGACGTTCCTTCTATCCACGCGTTAGTATTTACGAGTACTACAACTTTCATTTAGACCTCGTGGGCTAATTTTCATTCTATCTCAGATTTACAAAACTGTATCGAATTCGCCGCACTCGAATAGTATGGACTAAGTTTCGTCCATATCTTTCGCATACGAGCTTCATTTTCGACTGTCTTTTTATCGTTGAACTCCTATTAACGATATCTTCATTTCTCGTTTAGATTATTTGGCTAAAAATCGACCGATCTAAAATTCGAATTCTGGGCTGCACACTGCTATGCCAAATCTTACAAAATTCATAACTTACACATACGAAGTCCGATTTGGATGTTCTTTATATGCACGCTCTCGGTTCAACGTATACTACAACTGTAACACCTAGTTTCTGATATTTATTTTAATAAAGAATTATTCATTTTTGCAAAGGGACTCGACGAGTCGGAGGCCCCAGACTTGTCGAGTAGGAACGAATGAATGGACACAGGACTTGAAGTCTACTCGATGAGTCGAGAGACCTCGACTCGACGAGTAGGGCTGCCAGAGTGAAACCCTAATTTTCAGGGTTTGCACCCTATTTAAAGACCTTAACACCCCCATTGTGGCCTCCATTATCGCCTCCCATAGTCCAGAAAACCCTAATTCGTGATCTTGAGCTTTGTGAGTGTGTGAGTGAAAAAGAAGTGATTTCTTGGTGTTTTATTGAAGGAGGGAAAGCTAGAAGTGCTTGGTTGAAGGAAGGAGCTTTGGATCCAGAAGAAGAACTCCATTTCCAACTCATTTGAGGTATAAAGTCTATACCTTGTCTATTCATCTACTAGATCCCTTCATGGAGTAGTTTAGGGCTTTAAGGAACCATTTTTGGAACCATTCATGGATGCAAGCATGTTTGGGGTCAAGACTTCAGATCCATAGTCTTTGAGGGACTCCATGGCATAAAGGTGCCAACTTTATGGCCATGGGAGTCCCATGCATCATAAGAACCACTTTTAGAGCCTTTTGAGCGAAATAACCCATGCATGAATGTAAAGTTTGTAAATTTACATTTTATAGCCTAGGAGGCCAGATTTGGGTTTTGGATGCATTAAGCCCGACTAAGAACGACTATATGGACTTGGATTTTGGTGGACTCGACGAGTCGTTCATATGACTCGGCGAGTTGGGATGTGGTTCCCCAACCTTTTCTGTTACTGAGCAAACTTGTTGAATCTTGAAGATGACTCAGCGAGTTGGACGTGTTTATGGACTTAAAGATCAAAGAACTCGACGAGTCCAAGGATGACCTCGGCGAGTTGAGAGCAAAATGTCCCAACTAATATGAAAAGGAACTCAACGAGTTCAAGGATGAACTCGGCGAGTTATGAATGAAATATCTCGACTCTATATGAAGGAGAATTCGATGAGTCCAAGGAAGGACTCGACGAGTTCAAACGAAAATTGTGACATCCTTAAAATCACGGCCATAAAAGACCGATTTAATTTATGCTTTTAAAATAATTTTTAGAGTAATCTTTTGATTTAAAAGAGTTGCGGAATTTGTTCCCAAAACAAAATATGATAAATAAAATTTATCAACGCATTCGTTAAAGAAATGTATTTTCATATACAACAAAACTCGAGATGTCATGTTCCAATACAAACCAAAAGCATAAACGGCACATTATAAGTCTTACAACAGTTATATACAACTATTGTCCTATAAACAAAATATTTTCACAAGTTGTCCAACTTATGCTCTTGTGCCACTACCTATAATACAAAGAAACTGAGTAGGTCAGGTTTGGGAGCCTGGTGAGCATATAGAGTTTTCAACCCACAATAAATAATTATATTTAATTTCACCAACCAACAATAACCCGATTACCCATTTCCGTTATGCTCACTTTACGTCCCTAAAACAACAACTATCACAAGGGACCTAGTTTAAGGATTTTCATCGGGATGGACATTACTGCAAAGTGGTTTCCTCAACAATAGATGTCCTAAAGGCAACCATGAAGGGGGATAGAGTACACCGGTGAGCACATCGTTCACAACACCTACATGTTATGAACCTGCCAGCGTTCCACTGGACTGTCTAGAAAGAGTCTGTGGTCGTCATCCATACTCCGCTAGATGACTACATCAACAACAACATCGAGGCTCTCATCATTTTTATTTCATCACACATCAACTATCTACCCATGTTTTATCCAACATTTTTGTAGATAATATATATATATATATATATATATATATATATACACACACACACACACACATTCATACACAACTTAAAACCTGTATAATATATTCATTCCAAATAACAGATAATATATAAACACATAGCATGTATTTTATAGAGAAATAATTCATATCTATGTGTTAGAAGAAAAAACTACACACTCACTTGATAAGACGATGCTCGGACATCACTATTGCTCTTAAAATAATAATCTTCGATGAAACCGAGATATCTTCCAAAAATCGGGCTTCTCGCGGGCAGAGTTTCGGCTCGACAACTCTATTTCTCGGGATCTTCGGGGCTTCGGGACTTGTTTCAGGTGTCGGGGTTGATACCGGGGATTCGGGGGTATTTCTCGCAAAGTAGAAGAAAGAAAAAGGGATGAAGAAGTGGAAACTAGCAAAAAAAATCGGCATCCCTCGAGTTCTTTTTATAGGGTGTTGGGCATCAGATTACGCTGGGTGTACTGCTTCGTCGACTTGTACGCTGGGCGTACTGGGTGGATTGGATCAGATGCGTCACGGAATCGGACCCAAGACACTTGAGTGGTGGAGTAGGGCGGCGTGACCCAACTCAGTCCATGAATCATGAGTACGCAGGGCGTACTCCTGTACGCTGGACGTACTCCGCATTTCCAAACTTCTAAAATTCGTATCTTTTGCATACGAGCTCCGTTTTTTACGTTCATTATATCCACATGTAGGTGAGACTATGCTCTACAACTTTCATTTAGGCTCCATTGGCTAATTTTGAATTTATTTTTAGTATTATATTTTTAACAGGTCGGACAAGAAAAGTCCATTAAAAATTCATAACTTTTTCATCTGACGTCCGTTTGCGTCTGTCTTTTTACCGTTGAACTACTATTAACGAGATATTCGATTCTCATTTAGATTGTTTCGGCTAGAAATCACTCGATCTCATTTTCGAGATTTGGGTTGCCACCGCTAAGTCGAAACTTAGAAAAATCATAACTTCCTCATATGAAGTCAAATTTAGACGTTCTTTTTTTGCACACTCTCGGTTTAACTTATTCTACGACTTTTGTTTAGATCGCTAAGGCTAAAAATTAATCTATCGTAAATTCACAATTTACGTCACGCAGTGTCGTACAGGTTCTGTCGCTAAACTTCGACATGACATAACTTCTTCGTTATAACTCGGATTTCGGCATTCTTTATAATTTCGGAATCCTCGTCACGACCACTACAACTTCCTTCATAGATATCAGACTTATCTAATATTTTATTATTACGCTTACTCTTGTTATTAATTCATTTAAGTCACACAATTAAGCATAAAACACATAATACTCAAATAATACATTCTTATTATTTCAAAACGAGTTACAAAGGTTAACCTAGATTATTACATCAACATTAATGCATAACCTAGAAACACGGGCATTACAAAAAGTCCCGATTCTGTCACAAGAAAGGACTCGACGAGTTAGATCGCGAGTTTGAGATTCTCTAAATCATGGAACTCGACGAGTTGATGGACCAACTCGGCGAGTTGAGTCAACCAGAAAGTTGACTTGGACCAGAAGGTTGACTTTGACTAGAGATTTGACCTTTGACCTTGACCATTGACCAGAGTTGACCCTTAAAAGGGTTATGAGTATGAAAAAGTAATTAAAAGGTATGTTATGTGTAGGAGTTTAAGGTGAGTTGGTTCCAAAGTCGAGGACAGTTCAGCTATTGCACGACATTGAGGTGAGTTACTTTCCAGTAGAAGTGGGTCTAAGGCACCAAGGCCAGCCCACTAGTAAGAGTTATTATAGTAGAGATGATTGACTCTGTGATAATTATCTGATATATCGCTATTTGTTATGTTTAGGTGCTAGTATGATTTGATGTTATGTGATATGTGATAGGAGGGGTAAGATAGAACCCAGTACCGATCGATAGGGTCGAAGGGGTATGGCAGCACCCGGATAAGCTAGGCAGTATATGATTATATGTTTATGCACTAGGATGCTATGTGGTAGAGTAGGAGTGAAATAGACCCTGGTACCGGTCGAAAGGACCAAAGGGGTAGGCCAGCACCTTGTATGTTAGGCAATGTACCAGTCGAAAGGACCAAAGGGGTATGCCAGCACCCTGATATGCTAGGCTAGGTGCCGGTCAATAAGACTGAAGGGGTAGACCAACACCCTGATATGCTAGGTAGTTACGGGTTGAAAGAGACCGAAAGGGTAGTCCAGTACCCAGATATGTTAGACAATATGTATGTTATATGGTATGTGGTATGATGGGGGAACTCACTAAGCTTTGTGCTTACGATTTTCAGTTTTTGTTTTGGGTCCTTCTTCTTCAAATGGAAAGGAGCCGACCCGGTAGAAGTGCATCACACACATGATTTTCCGCACATGATATTCTTGGGATTTATACTCTGACATTGTTACTATCATATGAGATGGTTTTGAGACATGTGATATATGGTTTTTATGAAATGAATTAACTTGATGATGTTTTCTTATAAATTGTTTATAAATCGCAATATCAAAAATGAAATTTTTGGTCTTGAATTACGGGATGTTACAACAACTTTCATTTAGATCTCTAAGGCTAAAAAGTAGTTTATCAAAAATTCACTTTTTACGTTACGCGGTGCCATGTCGGTTTAGCCGTAAAACTTCGACAGGTCATAACTTCTTCGTTATAACTCGGATTTCGGCGTTCTTTATATGTACGGAACCCTTGTGACATATATTATAGCTTGGTTGAGATTATTTATAAAAAATAATATTCCATAAAAAAGTCTTTTTTGATGCTCATTGTCTCAAAATTGACTAGCTCGAATCTGCAGGTGTTACAGTCCTCTTCTTTCCGAATTGAACGAGGAGTCGCTAAAGCCATGTAGGGGTGGTGGCTAGAAGTAGAAGAGGTAGGAGTGGAGGTGTGGGGCTCTTCGATAGAGCGATGATGGTGGGTGGTAGGGGTATGCGCCGTTGCCTTGCTGCAACAGGGAGGATACAAACAACACCAACAAGTCGGCAATTGGTGGAGGTGTAGAAATCGGGAAAGGATGAGCTAAACTTAGATCAGTAGGATAATAAAATTTTATTAGTATCGTTGAATCCTTTTGTTGGGTTAGTGTCTAAGTCCATAACTATTTTGGTATGTACTTGACCCGATTGTGAGCATGGTCCTTTTTGGTTGCCTTCACACTGGTGACTAGACATGATGATTGTTGAGGAGAGAGGCTGGTTTATTGTTAAAAATAATAAATTGGGGTATAAATATGATTTTTTAATATATTATATGAATAATATATTAATTTGGAATCATATTATTAATTAGTATTTAATCAGAAATTAATTAGGAATTAATTTCGGGATTAAAGGAATTAATTAAAAGTACAGGGGTTGTTTTGTAATTATTTGATAGTTGAGACTTTGGGCTATTGGATCACCTTTATTAAGGCTTGAACGAAAATTGTAGAAGGATCTAGGAGTTTTAGTCCAAGGGCTTAAGGAAAGGAGTTCATGGACTTGCTTAGGCCCTAAGCTAAGGGATTAGGGTTTCCACCTTGAAACCCTAGTTAGCCTTAAGTATAAATAGCACCCTAAGGCACTAAATTCGGCCAACTCTTGGAGAAACCCTATTAGGGTCGAATTTTAGAGCCTCTTGCCTCCCTTTCTCCCTCTCATATTCATCCTCTCACCCAAAGTGTGTTTGTGAGCCATTAGAGGTACTACATTTGTGGTACTTGCTTTCAAGAGATAAGGAAATTCAAGGAACTAGTTGTTATTGCTATATAACAACAAAAGGTATATATTATATTCTCCTTTGTGGATTTCGAAAATCATAGGAGTATCACAGGTTTCTTTTTGCGTTCATAAAGTTGTATGTCTAATAGTGAGAACATAGATCCAATTAGGGTTGCATGCACACATAAGATTGTTTGTATAAAACTCATCAGTGGTATCAGAGCCAGGTTTTTGTTTTTAATTAGATTTGATACAAATGTATGAATTTGACAATTAGGGTTTATGGCTAATAAACCCTGAAGGCTTGATTTTCGAAATTAGGGTTTTTAAACCAAAGATTTCGAAATTTTTTGGTAGGGTTTCCTAAAATTTTTTCTTTGGTCCCAAGATTTCGATTTTAGGGTTGTCTAACCTTAGAATTTAGAAATTTGCCTTGTCCCCTAGATAGGATTCCCAAATTTTAGGGATTTGGATAATGCCATATCTTGTTATTAGGGGATATGGGATTAGATTAAATTAATTGTTTAATTTAATAGATAATCCTACAAGATTTGATAATTCAAATTAATTTTTTAATTTTGGACAATTATTAAATCAATGTTTTAATATTTAAAATTTTAAAATTTAAGGGTTTACATTTTTCGAAAATTTTGAATAAAATTAAAACCTAATTGTCTTGAAAAGTTTCAAAAACTTGCCCTCAAGTTTTGGAATTTAAATTGTTTGATTAAAAGGTTTAATTTTGAAAGTCTAAATTCTAAAACCCCTAGTTTTGAAAAGTTCAAATTACACCCTTATGGTTTTGTTAAGTTAATTAAAAGTATAATTAAAGAGAGTTAATAAATCCATAATCATATGGTTTATATTTAATCAAATTAAAAGTGTAATTTATTAAATTAAACCACCTAGTATTTTAAAAGCGTAAAATACACCCTTATACTATATATAACATTAAAAGTCTAATATTATATATGTATAACTTAAACTGCTAGTCTTACCGTTAGTAGGCCTCATTCACGAAGCCGATCTATAAGGGGGGGTATAAGGTTATGGCCTATAAAATGGCCGTTTAATGGGTGTCGACTCTCACCCACCGCTTCCTTGATTGGTGGAGGGTCGTTAGCCGAACGGGTAGGATACGGCAAACCCTTTCCATTAAAAGTATAGTGAAGTATAAAGTAACTAAATGTTTTTTATAAAATTCCCAATCTTAGTTACTTTAGGCAAAAGTGAATTGATGTAATTCCATGAAATTACACTTTGTGGCCTTGCGAAGACGTTAGTGGAGCGTATGTGGTTAACCGGCACACTAAATGGTTCTAAGCAAAGGTAGCAAAGGGTGACTCAATGTTTGTCATAGTTCGGTGGAGCGTGTGTGGTTAACCGGCACATCGAATAGGTGGCTGTAACATTGGGGGCACCATGTAAGTTTGCATGGTTATTCACACCCTGTTTTGTGATCCTCGGCATCCCAGTCACAAATCGAGGGGCATATCGAGATTTAAACATGTCATTGAAAAGTTCAATGAATCTCAGGATCTAGGAATTTTTCAATACATTTAAAACCTAATCTCTTTTTCGTTTTTCATGGTGGAAAATTAGTGAATCGTCATTCACTTACCTTCAAATGTTCTGCAATTTGGGTTACGACATCCCTCTCCCAAGTTGTGGAATATTGTGTTGGGTCCTAGCCTTAATATCTCATTTGGGTGATTTATTAAGGACTCAATCAATCAACTAACTTGAATTTTTTCTCCCGTTTTGTGGATGCCAAAGTATGACAACTATGGTCTTCCCAAATCCTGTGGAACAAGCTTTCCACATGAAGATGATATTCCACGATTCGATCAAGGAACACGAGATGATGCTTCACTTCCTCCACCTCCTCCAATTATTCTCCCTAATCCCCAAGTACGAAGGCTTGAAAAGTTCAAGATCACTCAAGCCCTTTTGGCAAGTAAACACAAAGATGGGAAACTTGTGTGTGCACACGTCTTAGAGATGAAGTCACACATTGATAGGTTAAGGATGTTGGGTGTCGAGATTTCAGGTGATTTGGATGTTGATTGGGTTCTTTAGTCGCTTCCTAAATCATATAGTGAGTTCGTTAGAGAGTACTATATGATGGATCATGACGTGACCCTCATTGATCTCACCTATTTGCTTATAGTTGCTGAATCAACAATGATTTGGCGTGTTGGTCAAGCAAATTTGTCTGGTGAATCAAACTCCCAAATTACAATGGACATTGAAAATGGTGACATTGGAAATCCATAAAAGGTAAACTCTGAGATAGTTCCATTCCAAAAGAGTCCATTTGCTTTTATTGCCAAAAGAAGGGGCATTGGAGACGAAGCTGCCCTATTTACCTGAGAAATCTAAGAGATGGGAGAGTCAAGACGTATGACTCTACTACAGGTAAAATCCATTAACGAACTCTTTTTAGTTCCTATTCTAGATTCTTAATACATGATGTGATAAGATTACATTTTGATGTTTTGTAGGATCGAAGAAAAGAGAGGAAGCTTAAGGGAAGAAGTGAGCTGAATCTAATCGTGAAGAAATGGATTTCAATCACATTGCATGAAGATTAGATTCTTGAGCTACTACTTGGAGTTAGAATAGATTGCTAAGAAATATTTAATAACATATTTTTTCAATAGAATTGCATTGTAAGGACAAATTTTTCCGCAATAAAATAAATTTTGATTTTATCTTATTTATTTATCCTTGCAATGGCGTGTATGAAAAATTGATGTTTTAAGGTTTCTATTATTAGCAATAATGGATTTTATTCTGAATTAGGTTATTTGTGGAAGTGTCGAGAGTTTACCAAATAGTGAGAGTTTCTCATCACCCAAGTTTCAAGTGGATAGAAACTTGGAATCATGCAACGTGTATTGTATGATGAATGAAAAACTTTCACATTTGGGAAATTTAGACTAATTCTTTGACAAAGTGTCAATTGAAGGACTAGGAGATCGAGTACACTAGGTGGTACGTTGATCAAGTCTACCACAAGAGTGACAAAGATATTCGTCATGGTTTACTAATGTTTAGTAAATATGGTAAAATTTTGATTTGATTGAAAGAGTTTCAATCAATTGCAGAACAAATAAGAAGAATCAAGTAGGCAGAAAGATAAAAGTTTCTCTATTCTAAGAAGAAGGGAGAGTACCTTTTATTGTGTTTTATGATAAGTCTTAATGATTAAGAACTATTTCTCAATTGGTCCTCTAAGTGAGTCTTAGTACATATGTATGTCTAAGAAGAGGAATCGAGAATTGTAGAAATGGTTAAATCAAGAAGTCAATCATAATTCGTTCCAATATCAAGTCTTAGAGTCAAGATTGTGACTTGAGTGAAAAGTCTTTTGTCTTGATAAAAGCTACACTAACTCTTGAATATTTGTTTATCAAGAAAAGTTTCTTGACAAGAGAACCTTATATGTCAAGGAGTCAGTGGGAGTCTTAAATGTCTTGAAAAGTTTCAAGAACAAATTCAAGAATAAACCTAGTTGAGCATCACTAACGCACGACTTGAGGTTTATAACTTATCGTGACTGACATACTCTAGTTTCTGTGCCATTCCATTTGAGTTAACTATGTGTGTGAGTTCTATGAGTTCTCATTTGAACGCATAAAGGCAAGCACCTTGATCAATGGAAAGTACATTGATAAGTAAGGGTGAGCTGCTTAACAACCTAGAAGCAATGATGGGCACTCGTGCTGCCATGAGGCAGGAAATTGAGATTGAACAAGTTTTGTCCATATGAGATGGATTTGTCACAAACATTGTCTTATGATTGTTTTTATGACAAATTTACATGGATAGGAACGCATACATCATAAAATCTAAGTGTCATAAGGTTTCCCTCCTTCATGAAAATGATTGTGAGGAAATGCTTTCACTAAGAGAGATTTTATGGAGATAGCAGTTGTGTAAATTGTATTCTCAAATTCGATTATGATTACGACATCCCTCTTCATAGTTCGAATTGTGAGATTTGACAATTAGTCTGAACATTTGGGACTTAGTAACATAAGTTATGAGTTTGTTTAGACACACATGTAAGATTTATAAGAAAAGGTGTATGAGTTTAAGAAGATTAGATAAAGGATTATCAAAGCATCTGGTATTAGAAATATAAACTTAAGGAATTCAATAAGCATTGTTTTCTGGAAATTCAGTTGTTTTCTGAATACATGTCAAAGCTAGTGGGAGCATAAGTGTTATGCCAATAAGGAAATAATCATCATGTTAGTGGGAGAATGATTATTATGGTAAGCATTGCAAGTTAGCAATATTAGTTATAGAAAACAAGAGTTATACTTTGCAAAGCCGTAAGGGTTGAAAAGTTGTTTTGCTATAATTAAGGGAGAGAATATTATGCTTCATTTCAAATCTAAAGACTTAGATTGTGGAATGTTAATAAATTTAGTCAAGGATACATAGTTCATTCTCAAAATTTGATTATGATTACGGCAACCCTCTTCATAGTTCGAATTGTGAGAACATGACACATAAAATAAAATATTATGGCAGAAGACTGATAAAGTATCATGTCTTTATGAGAGACATTATGCATCATGTCCCATATGCTACGGGTATAGGAACAATTGCATATGCTATAATATTGGACCGTTCTAAAAAATTTCCAAATGCCAAGGGCATTAAGAGGGAAAAGGGACTAGAACCGGTTTTGACTAAAATAATTAAACAACTATCAAAGGACGATGCAAAGTTCGTTGAGGATTGGTCGCTTGTGAGTAGTTGGAAGTAGAGCATTGAATGGACCATATCGACATTATTATGAATAGATAAGATTCTATTTAGAATGAGTTGTCATATGGAAACTATGGAAATGTTTCCATAATTGGGAGTTGGAAATTAAGAATTTATGTCTAGATTAGAAAATTTTATGCAAAAGGATGTTCAAAGGAATGTACTTTGAGTGAGAGACATCACATCTATAGAATTGTTTTGTAACACTTTCTGATAGAGTACCTTGTGATTTCATTGGCCGAGTCTTCGTGACTTTTATACTGTGACTTCATGAAAAGATCATTGCATAAAATATTAGAATCTGACATATTCTAAAAGTGGCAAGAATTTGGTATTCTTACACTAATTATAAGGATTGTGGATTGTGAAATGATTTTCATTGGAAAGGTTTTTCAGTTAATCTATTTCACAAAGTATGGACCATAGGAAACCAAAGTGTGCATGCTTGGAGCATGGGACAATTGTGGTTATAATTTGAGTTATAAAGTTGATTATCTGAAACATTAAACAATGGATAATGAGTAATCAATATAGTGATTAAATAAAGGTGTTTTATTTATACTCACAAGTTTGGGGTCATATAGGATTAAATATTATCATTGTGTTTCTCTTTGCATGTTTTGACTTCCAGAATAACTGGGTTATTCGAACCTCCACAGTCGGTCATACGTTGGGAGTAGGTATGAAGGAAGATTGTCATGAATCTGTCTGTAGATTGTCTAAAGAGTTTAGACATAGCACAAGTTTGCTACAGAGTACACGAGTGCTTTGATAAGATTAGAGTATTGGATTAAACCCACGCTCACAAAAATTACTTCATGGATTTTATCACGAGTGATTGTGAGTCGATAATATTGTATATTCTTGAAACCGAGACGTGTGAGTTGTTATTTGCTGGTCGGTTGCACATTGATGATAAGTAAACGCACAAGTAACTTGGTGTTATAAAACTTATTGTTGTGTGTGATTCAATGAGTGAGTACAAGAAAGCATTGAGTCGAAGTTTATCCGTTCCTTTTTCCCAAAGTGGGATAAAAGTGATATCTGTGGGCCCCTCGATGATTTAATGATGACACCCTAAGCGCTTGGCCAAGCCGGGACTAATTTAATGTGTTCAATTGTAGTCTGTTGTCATTAGTTATAAATCGGAAATCGGGAAACAACACATAGACTGAGAGAATGATTTCAATCCATGTCTCACATCTATGCGATATCAAGAATGGAGGAATATATGATCCCTTATCTAAAGGACACGCTTCTGATACGATCAGAGTTGACAGCGGCTTTTGAAAACTACAATTGCTGATCAGGTTCTAAAGTCATACGTAGAATAGTTATTAGACTTATCCAAGTGGGAGACTGTTGGATTAGTGTCTAAGTCCATAACTATTTTGGTATGTACTTGACCCGATTGTGAGCATGGTCCTTTTGGGTTGCCTTCACACTGGTGACTAGACATGATGATTGTTGAGGAGAGAGGCTGGTTTATTGTTAAGAATAATAAATTGGGGTATAAATATGATTTGTTAATATATTATATGAATAATATATTAATTTGGAATCATATTATTAATTAGTATTTAATCAGAAATTAATTAGGAATTAATTTCGGGATTAAAGGAATTAATTAAAAGTACAGGGGCTATTTTGTAATTATTTGATAGTAGAGACTTTGGGCTATTGGATCACGTTTATTAAGGCTTGAACAAAAATCCTAGAAGGATCTAGGAGTTTTCGTCCAAGAGCTTAAGGAAAGGAGTTCATGGACTTGCTTAGGCCCTAAGCTAAGGGATTAGGGTTTCCACCTTGAAACCCTAGTTAGCCTTAAGTATAAATAGCACCCTAAGGCACTAAATTCGGCCAACCCTTGGAGAAACCCTATTAGGGTCGAATTTTAGAGCCTCTTGCCTCCCTTCCTTGCTCTCATATTCATCCTCTCACCCAAAGTATGTTTGTGAGCCATTAGAGGTATTACACTTGTGGTACTTGCTTTCAAGAGCTAAGGAAATTAAAGGAACTAGTTGTTATTGCTATATAACAACAAAAGGTATGTATTCTATTCTCCTTTGTGGATTTCGAAAATCATAGGAGTATCCCATGTTCCTTTTTGCGTTCATAAAGTTGTATGTCTAATAGTGAGAACATAGATCCAATTAGGGTTGCATGCACACATATGATTGTTTGTATAAAACCCATCACCTTTCTCGACCTTGGCAACATCATAATAGAAGGAAATCCTTCTTCTTGTTGATCTCAATTGAAATAGGAGGCGTTGGTGGAGGCGGTGACCTGCTGGTGGCGAAGTGGTGGCAATGTCGATCATTTGAGCACTGGATTCGAGCATCAAGGTCGATCATTTTACCCTAGGATTACATCACGACTCTAATAGGAAGAAGCTCTGATAATTAGCGAGATGATGGTGAGGGATGAGGCGTATTGTAGGGTTTTAAACTAAATTCCCTAATTCAAAGGGGATAATAAATGTTTTCAATATTTACTAAAATAGGTTCAAGATAACTATTATACCCTTTAAGCAATTTATTAATTATTTAATATATTTCTTAAAAATTGATTGATCAACAATCATTCATATATTCATACAATACTTAGGGTATGTTTGATAACCCTTCTAACTGGGTCTAAAGTTAAGACCCGATCCTCAATCCCCAATCACCTTGTTTGTTTTGCCTTTTGCATCCTTGGACTCGGTCCCTAGTTTTATGCTGATTCGGTCCTCCAAGAAAACAAAGTTGACTTAGTCCTTTTACATTTCACGTATTTTCCCTTCACCTTTGTTCCCAAATAGAATTCACACATTCACTTCTTCCTCCTATCTGAAACAACAGGAATGATATTCACCATCGCTCCTTCCTCCGCTACCCTCCCAACACCAGCAGCTTGCTCCACAAGTCCTCCGCCATCGCTGGATTTTCAACCTCTGCATCTCGAAGGTAAGTTGCGTTCTTTTTTTTCTTCCTTTTTCAGAAACTAGATGCACAAGGAAATCATATCTGAAATTCGGAGCTTGCTCCACTTTTATGATATGAAATCAGACATGAAATCATATATAATCAGACATGAAATCAAGCTTTTTTCTGTTTTTTTTTTTGTTTTGTTTTCTGAAATTGGACATATATTTGAAGTATTGTTGAATGGTGAATGGTGGGTATGGTGTTGAAGGCATGTTGGATAAAAGGGGAGATGGTTATGTAAAGCCATGACGTGGTATTTATATATATGATGCCCCCTTTCATTCATTTTCTTTGTTTCATATCATTACAATTGGTATTTATATATATGATGCATTTTTTGCAGTATCATGTGATCAGGAAGATAAGTAGTAACCTTATTGTGATTGGGAAAACATCGATAGAGAATAAAAAAAAAAGATGTTAACAATGATGCAGATGATGATGATGATGAAGCTGCTGATAATGCAGAAGAGTTTGAAGGAGATGAGTTTGAATAGGAAACCTGTTGACTTTTTACTGTTTTCTTCACTGCAAATAATATCATAATAGCAACGAACTATTTTTACTAGTATTATGTATTATGTAAAACTTGTCTGATACTAAAAGATTACACCTCGATTTGTAAGCTTGAATAGGTCCAAAAATATATATGGACTAATGTCAGATAAATGTGCTTACTAACACAAAATAAAAAAGCTGCTATTTATAAAATTTGTAACAAAATATTTTATTATAGATAAAATCATAAACATAGAAGTAAATTTACATGATATAGTTATTATGAAATACAAGCATACTATTAAATATCAGTGTTGTAAAAATCGGTCTAGGCGGCCGCCTAGGCGCTAGGCGGTCTGCAACTGATTACGATTAGGGGTGCTAAGCGGAAATTGGTCAATATCGGTCAAACTCGGGCTAGGCGGTCCTCGGCGGGAAGATTTTAAAAAATTCAAATTTTCAAATATTATACCAAAATTTTCAAAACTTCAAAATTTTAAATTTTTAAATATTCAAATTTTCAAATATTATACCAAATATTTTAAAATTTCAAAATTTAAAAATTTTAAATTTTCAAATATTATTTTTTCTTAGGATATATTAAGTTTTAAAATAGTTTTATTAGTAATTTATGGTCCCCGATTAATCCTCCGATTAATCTCCGCCAAACCGATTAATCGCTTGACCCTAGTCGACCGCCAAACGATTTTTACAACCTTGTTAAATATGTATTCTCATTATTTTCTATTTTCTCAAATATACAATAAATATTAAGATTTAAGAACAAGCAAAAGGTTGTTGTTTGATAGTGGTTTTTTTTACTTAATAAGTAAAATACGAACGATTGTTTTTTACTTATTAAGCAAATAATTAATGAATAATTGTTGTTTCCTATCAAGGGGTAATATGATAATTTTTCATCATTCATCATAGCCGGTCAAAAATATAAACAAACAATATGATTTTAGTCAGATGTGGAGTCAATCAGAAGTTCTAACTCGGTCAGCACTAACTCGGCCAGAACTAACTCAGTTAGCAACTATAAAACGACCCCTTAGTTAGAATACTTAAACTTCTCTCTCTCTCTCTCTCTCTCTCTCTCTCTCTCTCTCTATATATATATATATATATATATATATATATATATATATATATATATATATATATATATATATATATATATAATTGAACTTTTAAATGCAAGATTTCTTGAGACATACACAAAAATATTTTAATGCCTACTAATATAAAGAATCCTATCGTAATAGTATAATGATATGCTTTAATAATACTCTAAAGATTATATTCTTCTCTCAAGCATGTGATGTCTAAGAAATGGTATAAAATTATTTAACAAATAAATTGTATACAAACATTTTCCAGTTTTTTTATAAGTTTTTTTCAAAACTTCATCAATATTTCATTTGTATGTGGTTTGATCTCTATCATATACATCATATTTGGAAACAATGAAACCATTCATGTGTTTGCACCAGAAAACCCGAGCACGATTTAACCGAGTTCCAATTTGGTCTCAAATAAATGGATCATGCATCGTTAGCCCCAAGTTGACAAGTTTAGAATTTTTTATACAAAAACGAGTAAACAAATAAAACTTAACGACACTTTTTTCATCGAATTAGATAGTTTATGTTATTTGATTAGAAAATACAAGAAGTTACGATGTCCTTCAAACCGATTTAAACAGTAAAATCAAAACACACCGAGATTTATATATAGTTAGAACTTCATTCGTTATACTTATCTCCATAAGACAGCTACATTACATTGCATTTCGATCCTCGGACACCTATTGCATCTCTCCTACAAACCCTTAGTCGAATCTTGTTTACAATTAATTATATCATTTCATAAAAATTGTTATTATGTTGCTTAATTAATGCGCACTTGTGGAAGATTTCTCTCTAAAAGCTTATGCTGACACATCGATCTCAAAAATAAGATTGTCGAGTTAATAAACTATCTTTTTTAAACAACTAAACTTTATTCAAAGACCCACTAGCCAAGGAGTTAGAAAGGGGAAATTACAAAGGAATATAAAATATAGGGTTTGTAACAAGAGGGACCAATCAATAATGACTTCACAATTCCTACATGAAAATAAATCAAAAGAAAGAACAATATTATAAAAAATGTTGCTTGTTTTTATACAGTTGTTGCTATGAAACGGGTGTTTGGGATAACTTTTAAAGTGATTTATAATTTTTATTTTTTTTAAAAGTCAAAAAGATGTTTGGTAATTCTGACTTTTCCAACTTTTCTAATAGAGTAAATGACATCTTTTTGAAAAGTCACGGAATCCTGACTTTTCCATCTTTTACAAAAAAGATTTTTTGGTTTTCAAAAACTAAGTCAAACACCCTCTATGTAATTCCTATACCACCACAACATCCAAATAGTAACTATAACAATAACTTTAAGAGCTTTTGTCTTCCAACTTGACATTGAGGCCGAATCGACCCAAGTCATAAGTTCAATGACTTCAATAACAACCGAAAAAGGTAAGTCAGTCCATTTGGCTATGCGATTCCAAACATAAACAACTACCGAACAACTAAAAAACACATGATAAATTTCTTATAATTTTTTTTATCAAATCAAGGAGCACCAACTCCCATTTTGAATTCAATGTTTAATTCAAGTCAATCCATCAAATTAATAAACTATTTTATAAAAAAAAAACAATTTTACAAGATTGTCGAATTTAAAGGTTAATTATTTAATTAGAAGTAGAAAGTAAATAAATTTATAATATGGGATTTGGGGAATTTCGCTTAATTAAGAATTTAAGATGACACCAATCTTACAAACATAAGTTACATTTTTCTAAATATATACAGAATTTAATTAGTATCGACATAATTTTGTTCTATTATTATATATATATATATATATATATATATATATATATATATATATATATATATATATATATATATATATATATATATATATATATATATATATATATATATATATATATATATATTTACACACAGATAAATTAATTATATTTCACATGAATTCATTTTCGTAATTTTTTTCAAAAGAATTCAAATAAATGTATATAAACAAAATCAAATAAAAAATTAATAAATAAATAAATGGTTGAATTATATAATTGTAGTTCATTTCTTTTCACATGAACAACTTCGATCCATAATAATTCAATGTTATACTTTAAAGATTTACTCAAGAAATCACTTTGAAAGCTCCTTCAACTCATCTCCAAATCAATTCTTCACATGAAAATGGCGATGCAGTCGTCAAGTTTCCAGAAATCCAGTCATTCTCAGAACGGAATTCCTCATTTCACTCAAATCTCTTCCTTTCAACGTCCTTCCGACTCCAGAGCAAACGGAAAACGCCATTTTCGCCACCACTCGCCGCCGCACCATCACATGAGGAGGCACCATTTCTTCTTCATCTTCGTCTTCGTATTCAAATAAACTTGGTTCCATGTAATGGAACAAAGCGAAACTCTCAGGTATATCCATCGCCTTCGTTTTCGTCCTCTTCTTCTCTACCTTTTTCCTCTTAACTCTCCGAGATTCCTCCGGATCGGAGTCTGTAAAGCATTTTAAGCAACGATCGCCGTCGTCTACATTGTTTCCGGTGAATACAACATCAGATTCATCAAATTCTTCGTTAATTTCCGTCATCGGAGAGCGAAATCAGCTGAGACTTGATTGAGGATATGATGGAGTTTGAAATGGTGAATGGTGAAGAATGGAAATTTATAGGGGGATGGAATCGGAATCGGAATCGTCGTGAGTACGCAATCATTCTCTGTCGTTTGAGTGTGGGCCCAGTTTTCTCTCTCTCTAAAAGTCTATGTTTTCTCTCTCTAAAAGTAATTAATTGTGTGTCAGCTGCCTAAATTATACAGATTGGCTTACCCAGCTTACTTGTGGCTCACGTAACTGTGTACAAGCAAACCTTCATAGAGTACCACTTACGCTACCTTCCATGGATTACGTTGGGAAGCTTCTATCCATATTTTTGTCTCTTATGAGTGTTAATTATACACAGTTATCTCGTTAAATTTGTTTAATTTCGAATTAATGGTTTTTTAAAGAGATAATTTGTATATAACAATTTTTCTTCATTCACAACAATTGATGTTCTAAAATGTTTTACTTTACATCTTTATAATGCATAATTGTTATGTATGCTAAAAAAAAATTATTGTTAGAACACCTTTTGAAACATTCTAACATATTAACTTAACCCTATTTTTAATCTAAGGGTAGTGGGTATCATCTCCTTTCCCGATTTCATCTTTGATATTAACCAAAATTTAAGCAAATTATGGATATGATTCAATCATTGTTACGTAATGGTGTTAACCGTCTTGAATGCGTATTCAAAATTTTCTTAAAAGTCATAGTTGGAGAAAGAATACAGTTGGTTAATAGTAGCAATGACAACTAATAGCTTCATTTGTGTAATGTTTCTTTAGTTAAGATTTTTTTTCCTCTAACAATCTTTGTAAAAAATAATTTGTGGGTTGGGTAATTTTTGCACGTTCAGATTCATCATGGCGACATCTTCACCAAATATCCATGTGTATGTTATGTGATGGCAAAGTGGACTACATCGATTATGTATACATACGGCGTGTTCAACAAAACTAACTGGTAGCGAGTAAATTTTGATTTTGGAGCTTTTTGTTGAAAGCTACTCTATGTAGCTTTTGATTTTGGAACTTTTTGTTTAAGCTAAAAGTTAAACGCTCCTATCACCGAACAAGACTTTCTTTTTAACTAGCGTTTTCTTAAAAGCTAGAAGCTCCAAAAAGGTATGTGCCGAACACGCCAATAAGCACTTTCTCAGTGCATGAACTCAATTACATGCTTCATAAAACTTGGATATAATAATGGTAAGATTATCTACTATCATTTCCACATTCCTAATATTAAACTTGATTACGGGTTTTCCCCTCTTGTCAACGATAAGGACATGTATACAAAGTCATGAGCATAGGCAATTGTTCGGAGAAATATCCAAGATCATAATTAAATTGGTTAAGGTCATGACTAAATTAATATAATTTTATGGAATAAAAGTAAAGTTTTTTTTGGTTGTCTTTAAAAGTTAGAAATAGCTAGAAATGACTTTGATAAAGAGATAAAATGATTTGTTAATATATTATATGATTAATATATTAAATAGAAATAATAAATAATTAATTACAAATGATTAGAAATAGTCGGAATTAATTAATTATTATTCAAAATTAATTTGGAATTAATTAGAATTAATTAAAGGTACAATGATGAATTGTAATTCTTCAATAGTTGAATAAAATGTGACATCCCCATGTTTTCAAAACCAATTAAAACGTTTACTTTACGCTTTAAGTTTTTGCGATGCGAAAAATCCTAGTTTAAGTAAAACAATTTGAGATAACATAAGTTATTTCATTATATTAAAATACTATGGATGCATATAATACTCGACATCCTAACTAGTTTCCAACAACCTTAGTTTCACTACATGTGATGCATATAAATTGAGTGAGTCGAGTTTTGGGAAACATGGTGAGATGCATAGGTTTTCAAGCCCATAATAATTTAATGATAATAAATCATAATAACATTCCTGCAAACAAACATTATAGATGTAAATAATCTGATGTAAGACCACTTACCCTGCTCAGTAGATTCTCACAAATCCTAATTCGACGACCATCTTGAAAAATCACTTTACCTGATAAATCATCTGAGCAACTGTTTGACTACACAACTAGGGTGTCATTGGCTAGTGTAAGTCATATAAAGGTAACCAATGTTCATAGTAGTTGGTAAATATGGTATCACATTCTATCTATGTTTGTGGGTTATAAGTGTACACTAGCAACATAATTCATTAAACCGCCTAGAATAGTCAATTGTTGTCATCTACTCTGGTCCATGACTTAGACATACTTGCTAGTTGTCAGATCTGGAACCACAATTTCTGGTCATCCGAAAAGAGGAGGACTACTACACTCTGCTTCGATCTCATACTTTACCTCAGAATGAGACCTATCTGATATTCAACTTATTTGGAGCTAAGCACCTTTTATAAGTATATAACTAACCCATACTATAACTAAAGACAAATGTGATTCCGACACAGTTCTTAATTGTCACACCCCTAAACCATAATGACGGAAACGTTCGGGAGTGGATGACTTCATGTATAGTATCATAACAACGAATGTAATAGTGAAGAAAGCAAACACAACCATCATCAATATAATTGAAAGAGTTACATCATAGAATAAGTTTACATGTTTAAAATCAATTACATCATGATGACAAAATAAGTTTTGAATTTAACGCCTTAGCGCTCCGTCCTCGAAAGCAGATGATTACCTGTTTAGCGATTTTCTGAGAATACAAGTTGTTTGAAAAAGTGTCAACACAAAGGTTGGTGAGTTCATAAGAGTTTTAATTGAGAAATAAACTATTTTCCTTGTAAAAGCAACTAAGTTGTTCCAGAAAATCCGATATTTCCCTTAAAGAGTGAATTGAAAGTTTCTATGTTATGAAATAGTGCATCCTAGAATTCCTTATAGTTTCCTTCTATAATCTACAAGTATATATAAGTTATATAAAATTAAAGTTAGATAAAACGTCGAATGTAATGGGTCTGCCCTAGGCCCACAACCAAACAAGGAACAGGAAATAAGGCGACCCACCAATTCTAAGTCAATCACGACTAGATTCTGTATAACTCTAGCATATACACTTAGAAATTATAGCTGAAACCAAAGACCGAAACCAAATCCTAGTGTAGTGTACGAAATAGTAGTAGTGGCTGTGAACATAAACTATACATATCATAGTTCATCAAATAGTGATGGTTGTAGTGAACATGAACTATGCATATTATAGTTTAGCAAATGTGATGGCGATGGTGAACATAAACTATACATATCACAGTTCATCAAATAGCGATAGTGGTTGTGAACATGAACTATGCATATTATAGCTTATCAAAAGTGGTGGTGATAGTCAATCCCTTCTTGTAATAAGTTCGTAGTGTAGATGAAACATAATCTATACCTATTATAGTTTATCACATTGTTTGTAATGTATATACACCCTAACTGTACCGATTATAACTAGCGTATTTGTTTGTGGGGGTATAATAGACTTAATTATACTTATTATAGTTTATCATAATTATTCGTAGTGGTAGTAACCCTTTTGTATATGTAATACCTTTAGTAATGTGTTTGTTATGTAAATGAATCATAAACTATACCTATTATAG